>NW_020524977.1:0-148084 GCF_003368295.1 Carassius auratus | reverse complement strand
ATATGCATCTGATTTCGTGTTTCGTCTTACAGAAGCTTTAGATTGGCTTGCTGCAATTGTACTCTTGAAGCTATAATGCAAATGTAAACTCCTAACATGTGTGTGCATAAGTCTGATAGTGTTACATCTTGAGTGTCTGGGATCTTTTATTGATGAGGTTCCTATTTTGAAGACTTACATTTAAATACGTATCTTCGTTCTGTTTCGTTTCATATCTTTATAGAAAACCAACTCGACATTCTTCAAAAGGATTTTTTTTCCTTTATCAGAATTGAATGGAGGAAAGAGGCCCGTTCCTGAGACAATGAGAATTTGATGTGTTGAGGTCAAACTTTATTCAACATGTACAATGAAGATAAAGCACAGAAATGTAATGTTGAAGCCAGTTTTACAGTTTTACGCAGGAATATTTTCAGACGAGTACTATCTGCGCTAAACATTACTGTTTTAGTGTGCTGTATAAGTGGAGGGTTTTGGTGGGAATGTTTGGTGGAATCATCACATAGCGTTCCTCAAAAGTCCTCAGGAGACACACATGCTGTAAATGTACTGTACGGAATTTCCAAAACCAATTACTTTCCCCGTGCCGCCTCCTGTATTAAACATGAATTACAGGATCTGACTGTGCCTTGTGGGTTTGGATCCATGAGATGTCTTTCCACTCTGTCTTTGTTCAAAGGCAGTTCCAAACGGCTCCGGTGCCTTTTTGGTGCAATCCCAAATTAATTTGTTTGATCTGTTGCCACATCAAAGACATATAAGCCCAGTTGGCTAGTAATTGTACACAGCGGGCAGTTTATTTTCTGTTGGTCGCCATTGAATACATTTCTAAAAAATATTTTCTTAATTTTATGTAATATATAACTATAGATGGAAAATATGTGTAATATATATATCCATCACAATCAGTACTCATGGGATTTTTTGTTTTTTTTTGTTTTTGTGTAAATTCAATGAATACTTGATTGCGATTGTGTTTAAATATGCTACTGTATGTATGTTGCATATGATAACAAATATGGGGTGGAGAATGTAGATGAGACAGTGCTATTAAAATTATATTAATCTCATTTCACATTTGAATTGGCAGCAGATGTAGATAAATTAATTTTCTGTATTACATTAGGATGGTCATTAGTGCAAAATTATAATGCTATTTTTTTTCATCAGAGTGTAGAACTTGATATTTTTGATTGATTATTTCAGTGCTTTCTAGCTGTGTCTCCAGTTATTTTATCCTTTGAAGTTACACACAAACAGGGCTTCAACTCAGAAGACATGACAACAGGAAACAAAATGCACCATTCGGATCTGTATTCTTGATTTCTGCAAATAAGCTCATGTCAAGTAGTGGTTGTACAGTAAATTCCACAGGTTAAATTTAGTGACAAGTGCTATATTCATTACCATGAATTAGTAATCTCATGTTTTGCATACTTTTTTTTTTTTAATTCAAGGTCTTCTTTATACATCTGACTTATAAAGTCACTTTAGTATTATCTAAAATACTGTTTTGAATTTTTCAAATCTCATAATAAAATGAGTTTTGCTTTAACTGAAATATCATGTAAATAATTACTTTTTATTGACAGCAGTAGTTGCAATATGGCTGTGGATTTGCTTCCTTTTATTCTTGAGCATGAATAAGGTCAGACTCACAATCTGCGTTCCAATTCATCCCAGTAATGTTGAATGGAGCTCAGTGCTTTGGGCAGGTCAGTCAAGTATTTCTAAACCAGTCTCAGTAAACCATTTTAATATTCAACTTACTATCATGTCCACACTAAGCAATTTATACAGTCATTGCTTACTGACTCTCCAAATCTGTATGAGTTGCATTTTCTTCATTTGAACACAAAAGAATATTGGTTATCAAACAGTTGACAGTAGCCATTGACTTCTATAGTATTTACTTCCATACTGTGGAAGTTAATGGCTACCGACGACAGTTCAGTTACAACATTCTTCAAAAATATCTTCTTTTCTGCTCAACAGAAAAAAACAGAACCCTCATAAAGGTTGGAAACAACTTGAGGGTGAGTAAATGACACATTTTAAAGCCCACTAGTGCTTTCTAAAGACCATTAAATGGACTGTTAGTTTAAGCGATCTTGCCTGCGATTTGATTTTAAAAGCATGTCGTTTTGCACATCCATGGTGTCTGTTGGATTTGAATCCTTCAAAACAGAATGAGTCATCCCAGCAGATGGAATCATTTTTAAAATGTTGTATTTTCTTGCAAAACTACCCCATACCCATCAGCTTTTTGTCTTTTTTTTAATTTAAAAAAGTCGGCAGGGTCTCACTGAATTGGACAGTTACAATGAACAGAAGGTCAGAGCCCGGAATGGACCTGCTGCAGGCTTTACACAGTCATTTTGGATCTGAATCTGGAAACCTCTGTTCTTTATAAATAGCTCAGTGTGGACCTGACAGCGAGACTCCGTTGAAGAATGTTCCAGAGAGAGAGGGCCTCAAGGCATTATGGGCATCAGATGTGTGGAAGATTCGTCGAAAAAACTCTGACAGTCTAGCTGTGAAATCCCACGAGATTGATTTTTCAGTCCGATATGAAAGACAAAGCCCATCTGTGGTGTCGTAGAGCCATTCCTCTGGCTCCAGAAAGAGACTGTGGAGGTTGTTTATGAACCTCTTGCACCTTGCCTACGAGAGAGACTGGCGGTAGCAAGCTGATTAGCATTTTTCGGGCACCAAAAGACAAGCTCCGGTGCTGAGTGAGTTGCAAAAGTATTGCCCTAATAGTGTGCTTCTGGCAGAGTGTCTGGAAGACGAGTGTAGATCTTGTTCTTTTTTCCTCTGGCTGTGTTGTGGAACTGACAGTTCTAACAGTTGTAGAAATAAGAAATGTGGCGTATAAGCAGCATGTATGTCAGCCTTTTTCTTGTTCTCCACCCCTCGTTCTTACACTCGCTCTGTCTCCGTTTGCAAATACCTTTCATCCTGGGTGGTACGAGTGCTTCCTTGTCGAGGGCGCTTGTAAGAGCTGCGGCCAGCCTGACCATGCATGCCTGTGTGAAATTGGTTTGTTCATCCATTGTTTCTGAGTGACAGAGATGTAATGCCTGATAATGTCTTTCTCTGGCGCCAGCCGTCATATCCTCATCCACTGGATATGCTGAACCATTGGGACCGCTGGCTAATGCATCTGCAAGATCATTTATTTTTGGTGATGGGATGCCATACATCCAGGTGTTAAGGTAAAGGCAACAAACTGCTGCTGTGTGCTTTCACAGTGCTTTTATGTTAATCGGTATTGTGGATATTGATGGAACAGCAGGAAGAGTTTGAAAAGAGGGTTAAATAAGTAGATGGATGGACTGATGGATAGGTAGACTGAAGGATAGACGTGTTGGTGGATGGATGGATAGATGGTTATATAAGTGGGTGGATGGATGCATAAACAGTGGATGGGTGGATGGTAGGATGGGTAGACAGATTGATAAATTAAACTGCTTTATAGAAGGACAGATGGGTAGACAGATAGAGAAGAACTGCTGGATAGATGGATGGATGGATGGATGGATGGATGGATGGATGGGTAGATGGTAGGGGTGAAACTATACATGTATTTGTACCGAACCATCACAGGACAGACATCTCTGTTCGGTGGCATGAGGCCTTACAACGAATACAGGCAATTCACCCCCAATCCAGAAGGGGTCGCCCGAAGCAATGCAGCGCAGTTTGATAACCAGCCGCCAGCAGAAGAACAGTAAATGCCGTGAATTGCACACTTGAAAACAAAGCCCACTAGACAGCGACCATGTGCTGACTGTGAAAGACTCTGTCGCTCAAAGACTGACAAAGAGGTATCCTTTAAAGGCTTGTGCACTTGTGAAATGGAGCTTTGTGTTTGTGTATCCTACCTCTCTCGTTCAGCAAATATGTCCATATTTGTGATGCAATGTATCTGAATGCTAAAATATTATTTATTGTATAAATTATAGGCTTTGTACTTCAGTTCCAACGGTGACACAGAAGCGGGTGCGTTGATGTTTAGTTCACTGTATTTTCGCTATCATTTTCAACTGTTTCCTTGTACCTGCAGAATCAACTTTAACACTCATTGTCTTATTGATAATACATCACTCTATAAAGGTCTGCTTTTATTTGTCTACCATGAAATCAAAACATCTGTTTTTTTTAAATAATGAAAACAAGGTCGCTTTCTGCCATTTGAGTTTCATTTTTGAACACATTAAAAAAATTACTGGAACTCGGCGTTTATAGGCTACGTTATTTGTCTTACAGTTTTTTTCCCCTTGTTTATCTGTAAACCTGAACCATGACATCTGTGTACCATTCCACCCATAGTAGTCTGATAGATAAATAGACAGATAATTGGATAGATGGATGGTGGATGGATGAATGGGTAGACAAATGAATAAATGGGTGGATAGGTAGATGAATGGATGAAAGAAAGAGGGTTAAATAGGTAGATAGATAGATAGATAGATAGATAGATAGATAGATAGATAGATAGATAGATAGATAGATAGATAGACAGACAGCTAGATAGATAGATAGATAGATAGATAGATAGATAGATAGATAGATAGATAGATAGACAGCTAGATAGATAGATAGATAGATAGATAGATAGATAGATAGATAGATAGATAGATAGATAGATAGATAGATAGATAGATAGATAGATAGATAGATAGATAGATAGATAGATAGATTTTAATAAGTACATACAGGGTTAAAAAAAACAGTTTTAAAAGGGTTAAAACAATTCCTTGTATTGGAAGCAGTTTATTATTTGGTATGTAGGAATGTGAGAATGTTCTTCTGAATGAACAATTACTATTCAGTGTTCATCTGTGAATTTGAGGTTACACTTGATCATGTTCCACCGCCTCTACCTGAAAAGGTCAGTGGCTTGTTTGCCACCATTTAAAAAGGTCACTTTGAAGCCCAGGACCTCTTGAGAAGCGAACAGGGCGAGCTGTCTTTGAGCTGCGCTATATTGGACGTCTGGGAGAAATGCAGTGAGTTCGTTTTCACTGACAGGTTCTTTGTTAGCAACACCATTACTGCAACCTCACGGATAGCCAGAGGTTCTCTTGCCAACAACTATAAAAATTATGGTCCAAGGGGCCATTAATTTCACACAGAACTCTTTTCTCCGTTTTACATGTTAGATTGAATTGCAACAGGATGTCCTTGGGGTCGTTTTTGAGTGTTGGGAAAGCATCCCTTATGAGGGGAAATTAGAGCAAAAGAAATAACTCATTCGAGGTCTTGTTCTGTTTCTGTGCCGAAGAATTTCTCTTGTAGACTTCTACCTCAACCAAATGATTTCTTTTCAGTTTAACTGCCGTACTCATGACACGTACAAGTCTCTAAAGTTCAGTGGGTGATTTTTCATTTTCAATGTCCTTAATTTCATAGAAAATCAAGTCAGCTTATAACGTGATCCCAGTAAGAGCCCACTGGAATCTGAAGCCTGCGTTTGGCAGATTTTGCATTCAATCACGATGATTCTGCTCGTCCGACAGATCCGCTGATGGAAGCCAAGGCCTTTCAATTCTGTGTTTATTCAATCACATTTCTGCCATTTCAAAAAAGAGCAGCAGGAGCTCTGACCTGGTTCAAAAAGCCCAGTGTCCCAGTGCAGTCCTGCCGGGCTGTGGCGTCGTGCCATTTTGGTTCATTGGCAGAAAAAAAGCAACGTCTCTCAGGTCATCCCACCAATAACTGGCATTTAAAAAGGTCCAGACAGTTAAAGTTGACATTCAGTGGACTAACTTCTTTAAGGTTAACTTAAAGGAAAGCAGATAACAGATGCAACCATGAGCACCTTCAAACCTGTGGGAGTAAAATAATATCAGTCTTCAAAAGCTGAAGATTCAGAGCTAATGCATCATCTTACATTTCATGCAAAGGATCAGACACACACATGGCAAAAATCATTGCCACACACATATATATATTTTAGATACATAATATGCTAAATAAAAAAGGTCAAAGTGTATTCATTTTTAATTTTTAGAAACCCATTCATTTGCTTTTTTAACTGTGCATCATTATATGGTTTGTTGCATTGTATTATTTGTTCTGCACAAAAAATATCCATTGTTTACCCTCTAAGGGCTTTAGCTAAGCAAAGCCATTTGAAAATGAACCTATCCATTAAGTATTTCATAAAATATATCAAATTGCAGTCCAAGGCTTGATTGCCGTACATGATCTCCATTTGATTTTGAAACAAAGAGGTGCAATGATTGAACCACCTTCACAAGTGGCGATGGGGAGGAGTTATGTCACTTCTCCTCACCGGGGCTTGGAAAGACACTACACTCATTTGTCTGCATTTCCAATTGGATGCGTCTAATGGCAGCAGCAGTGCATTGTTGAAGTTTGTTTGGGGCCACTGTGCAGCGGGAGAAATCGATAACCAATTGACTGTGATTTCATAGCCTTTCATTTTGAAAGATTTAAGGCAAGACTTTCATCCATATTGTCCTTCCAAAGTATACAAAGAGACTGGCGTTGTTTAATATAATATTGTGTTTGGAGTAAATATAATGGAAAAATATGCTGCAGTCATTTAGTAGTCATTAGCTGCATCTTTAACTCTCTCTCTCAGAATCTTTAGATATACTTATATAAACGTTTCAATAAATATAAATAATTTATTTAATTTTATATAATTTATTTTATTTTTATTTAGTGCTTTTTACAATTCATGCTCTTTTACAGTTTTTGAAACCATTCAGCTGATCTCTGTGTCTGGCGGTAGCACTCTTAGCTTAGCTTAGCATAGATCATTGAATCTGATTAGACCGTTAGCATCTGTCTCAAAACTGACCATATTTTCTATAGTATGGTTTTTATAGTTTCTATATTTTTCCTATTTTAAACATTATTCTTTTGTAGTTACATCGTGTACCAAGACCGACGAAAAATGAAAAGTTGTGATTCCATTGTAATAATTTTGCGCCTGTGTAATATCATTGCTCCTGCTGCACCCATGGTATGGCGGCAAAGTTCCTTGATCCTTGAGTCTAATCAGATTCAATGATTGAAGCTAAAAGTGCTACCTCCAGACCCGGAGATCGGCTGAATGGATTCAAAAATGGTAAAACTCAGCTGTTTAACTCTAGAAAAGTTGATAAAAAAAAGTGAGAAAAGGTGAAAAAAGTGTTCCTTTAATATCCATGGAAACCCTTCATTGCACAAAAATTCTTCAAATTAATAAAATTCTCTTCACACTAAATAAATAATGGTTCTTTTAAGAGTGTGGAACCTGCTGCTGCACAAAATGTTCTTTATGGGGGGGGGGGTGTTCTTTAGATCATTACAACGTTCTTCACAGTAAGAAACGAAAAGGTTCTTTGAGGAACCAAAGATTTATCTTCAGCGGCATTGCTGAGAAAACTCCCTTTTAAATACTTTATTTTTAAGGGTGTAGAACCTTCTGTTGCATTAAGGAAGTTCTCTAGATCATTAAAAATGTCTTCACACTAAGTAAAAATTTTCTTTTAAGGTTCTTTGAGGAACCCAAAATGGTTCTTCATTGGCATCACTGTGAATATCACCCTTTTGTAGCCTTTATTTTTAGAAGTGTAGTGGAAAATGATTTGTTAGATTATTAAATGAAAGAAAAAAGAAAATTATTATTTTTAGAAATGTTCACTGAAAGGTTAATTGCAGAACCCAAACTAGTTCTTCTATTACTGCAGAAACCCCTTCTTTAAGGGTTGCATTTAGTTAGTTTTAATTAATTTAGAGTTTCTTGCACCGTAAAACAGTTCTGATCTTGGTCAGTTATGTTCGTTTAGCTCTTTCACTGGTTGGTAGAAGTTTGAATAGGTTGTAGAAGAAACATGTTTTCATTCAAAAGTGACATCCGTGCTTCTCCTCTCGTGCCACTGCTAGTACCGTAGCTCGTGTTTTCATCTCTTCTTTGCATATATGCTCCTCAACCTCTGCAAATTCTCAAGAGAAGCCAGATCGTGAGCTCTCATCTTAATAAGAGACACATTAATAAGAGATAAGCTTAAAATGCATGGGAAGTTTGGGGGCGACTCAATCATGGTGTTCCGTTGTGCTTCTCATTGAGTCGTTCCTCATCACAATCACAAATTTACCAATCACGCCACATCCAAATGCTCGAAAGCAACAGCATTGAGCCGACAAATCACCGCAGGCTGGTTTGATACTCAAGAAGCATGTTTGCGATTCCCTGACACTATTGCATGATGGAATTGACATACTGTACGTATTTGCCTGATCTCTCACACGCATGCAACCCCTTCCATTCATCCAGTCCATTACCGCTAGTGTTAGTCGCAGTCATAAACATCAGCCAAGTTTATGAGTCATATCTCGCTTTTGTGCCTGTAGAAAAGCAAACAGCCCGTAGACTCTCTAGGGGAGCTATTTGCGTGCCACTTTTCTCTGCCGTGTGCCGCACTTCACGAGCAAATGCTTCCCGGTGCCCCCTGTCTTTCTTATCAACGTTATCTACAAATGGAGCAGAGATGTTTGAAGGTCATAATGAAATTAGAAATATTTCACCATGCCCTTGCGGAGCGGGTAAAGCGCAAGAGAGTGCAATAAATATTTTTGAACGAGGGCAGTGCCCCATCATTTCTTTCCACTCTGTTGGATATATTATCACTGTCATTTTTCCCCCTACCTATGCTGCTGGGAAGGTATTACAACATAGATTTTTATGATTCATCAGGGATTAAATCAATGCTGTTTGGGTTCATGCGCTCATTTTTTTAAGCTTCTGAGAAGCCCCACAATGCACTGTGTCATTAGGTTACTGGTATTACCATAAGAAAGCATTGTGGGAGAATGTCCTTGACGTTTACTCTTCCACTGTATGATCACAAAAGCAAAGTTTGCAAAGTAATGCCTAATAGAGATGCAAATATCCGATTGAATGGGCGGACGTCTCTCATGGATAGTGGCCTTTTGGCACAAGTATCAGGATTAAAGCTTTCTGGTTGTGCTTTTAGTAATTCTGGAGTTTTATTTGCTTTTACTAATGTAGCCAATCACCATCAGCACAACACAACACAACTGTTTCTATAACAGTTGCGCTTTAAATTAGCATTTTAACTCTGCAATGTTGAATACATTACACAGGATTTAAGCTTTTAATGGTATTAAAAGAAGGCTGCATTTATTTTATTAAATGCACAGTAATACTGTAAAATATTATTTAAATTTACAGTGATGCTTTCTGTTTAAATATATATTAAAATGTAATTTATTCCTGTAATGCAAAGCTGAGTTTTCAGCATCATTACTCCAGTCTTCAGTGTCACATGATCCTTCAGAAATCATACTGATATGCTGATTTGCTCAAGAATATATATATTTTTTCATTATTACTAATATGGAACACTACTGTGCTGCTTAATTGTTGTGTGGAATATTAGGCATGATATACTTGTTGAATAGAAAAAAGAAAAGCAAAAGCATTTATTTAAAATATTGTTTTGTAACATGATATACACATTTACTTTTAAATTCATTCATCTTTTCTTTAAAAGTATTAATTTAGATAATAATAAATTAAACTATTATTAGTAAGGTTTAGGTATTTTCTATGTTGTTGTTTAAATAACTTAAATAATTCCTCCTTAATTTCTAGTCTGTCATGCAAAAATTGTAAGCATAGTCAATTAAGGACAATTGGACAATTTAGTTAATTTTGCATTTAATTACTTTTATACAGTATACGTTTATAGAAAAAGAGCACTACAAATTCACTATGTACATGTTAATATAATGGTCTCATGTTTCCAAATCTGAGTTTGAGAAATTATTTAATATCTTCTTATTCATTGTCTCATTTTTTGTCATCTGAATCAACAGCCTCCGAGTTTCCGTGCTATTGTGCCAAATACAGGGCCGAGAGAGAAATTTAATTAGTTCTGAACGAATGGCAGCTAATTATTAAAAGAGACTTAGCGTATTTTTATTAAGTATTTGTGTTCGACCCTTTTGTTAGAACAAGGTGTTCGTGTGACAATGGAACATTTAATTACATTTCTTTTGTCTTATTAAAAACTACTAATGATTCAGAAACCTCGGCTGTTATTGCTACCATTATGAAGGGACCGATATGAAATGTGTCTCGGCAGAGCCAGTTCTGTTTCCATTTTTGTTCTCTTTTGCCTTCTAAAGAGTCTCTCACTCGCCGTGCCCTTCAAGAGGCAGGGTGAGGCATCATTACAAGGTAATATTTTCCCGCTTTAGGCACCGGCATTTTGATTTATTTCTTGTAAGAGAAAAATATTAATATTTATACACCGTGATGGGAGGGAAAACATTTAGGCAGTTGTTTTTATTCAGATCATTTAAATTTGTAATACGAAGAGTAAAAATACGAGTAGAGCTCTGATGTGAGCTGCATATGCCGCTGGTAAATTAAATGTATGAACAGCATGGTGGAAGGAGAAGCGCTTTTAGCAGCTGAACTTGTGGAATTTTGGAAGCCAAGGCCTCAGTCGAGCTCAAAGGTTGTTTTGAACCCTCTTTTGTGTTTGGCATGTAGTGTTAATGTACACCAGTGTAAAGCAGTTACCTGTTTATCCAGAGATAATGTGTTCTGAGCAGATTTTTGGTGGCAAAACTGTTATTTTTTTTTAAATAATGTTGATTGATTTAGTGTGGGCAGTGTGTATTGTAAAAATTATGAGTATATACTGCATGTACACATGTATGTTTTTAAAATGAACACTAACCAAACATCAAATAACAAAACAATTCAGTGTTGGTGAGTAAATGAAACCCTGTTACTAACCAGTTGGTTGGTGACTTAAAAAAAAAAAAAAAAAGATTAATTCTAGCAATGCCTAAAAATGCTATATGGATTAGTGTTGTTATTAAATCACAAAGATTTTGAAAACGGATTTAAAAAAATCTTGTTGTTTACAAAAGAGAAGCAGTTTAAATAAAAATAACCAAAATAATAGTTATGTTTTATCGTTTGAAAGAAAAAAAAAAGAAAAGAAAATAGTAATAAACAAGTTATATTTGTTATAGATAGATAGATAGATAGATAGATAGATAGATAGATAGATATTATATTAGTATTGCAACTGTTGTTATATAAAATTATAATAATAATAATTAAAAATAATATTTTTGATTATATAAATTAAATTTATTGTGAAATACTTTACAATTCAGTAATATTATAGTGATATTTCTTATATTATTTTTTAAATGAATAAAATAAATAAATTAAAGTCCATTTAAAATTTTAGGTTTCTTATGCAAAAACAGCTGCTCTTTATTTTTTACATCCGTTTTCCAACATCACTTTGGTCTTTTTCACTTTGGTCAGTATAAACAGGCTATTATTGCTACTGTACCTTTAAGACGGCATGTAAATGACCTGTTATGATTGGCTAACGTCTGTGTATCAGCATAGTTCATTCATTCATGAGTGTGTTCTGTTGCTGAGTAGCCGTTAATATGTTCACATAGGTATGAGCTCATGATGGTGACTTCTGCTTAGTTTTCAGAAGGAAGTTTTGATTTTGCATAGTCTTCATAGTACAACGAGTTCTCGAGAGAAAGGAAAAGTTGCTTTCCATGATGAAATGTTTCAGTAGATGAAACACTTCTGTGAATGATCACAAGTTATCATGCTCAGTCCTTCAGTGTGTGTGTGTGCGTGTGAAAAAAAGACCATATGGCTACTTTATCATACATTAATCTCCCAACAGAGAGAAACCAGTAACCATGATAAATAACATGCAGGGGAAAGCAATAAGAAGAAGAGTACAAATGGTAATATGAAGTAACTGCAATGTAAGAGTACTACAAAAAACTAAATGGGTACAAATAGCCGCAGTGTTTTCTGCAATGGCCTTTTACTCGACGGCCCATAATTGGTTTGTAGCTGCATTCTAGTGCGATTTGCTCTCTAATGGAGATGCATGCGGCCTTGTGACAGGATACGGAGGACACAACCCTCGGAGAATAGCCTGCGAATCTATTCCTCCACCCGGACGTTTGTAAGAGTCATTAAGTGCGTTTAAATGAGGTTGTTAAAACTGATGAAATGAGGCAGTGTATTTGAGAGTGGACGCAGAGACCATTTTTCAGCGTTACACACTCGGGGCGATCATCCATCTTCTGCCACGGATGGCAAAAAGTCCCGCGACCGCAGCGCTTGGGGGCAAGTGTCAAAGAAATAAAATGCACGTAAGCAGACCCATTATGCTGCAATAACAAAATGATGGAAATGATATTTGTTTCAATTACGTTGCTGCTGCCGCAAACGGGAACATGACGCTCACTGGAAGGACATGATTTGCTTGTGGACACATTTCAACAGTCGATTGTGAATTAGTTTCCTTTGTCAACAGAGCATTTGATCAACATACGAAGCACAGTCGTTTCGTTTCACAGTTCGGGAGGAAATTAAAGTCGTCTTGCAACAGTAACCCTGGCGTAGTCCGAGGACATGATAACCCTCGAGGGCCGCTCGATCGATGTGAGCTGGCACACTCAGCAGAGACCTGAAGTGACAGTGGGAAACACAGAGTGGGACAGAAACACACACACACACACACACACACACACAGTTTTATGGGAAACATTCCATAGGTGTAGTAGTTTTTATACTGTACAAACTGTATTTTCTATCACCCTACACTAACCATACACCTAAACCAACTATCTGCATATTTTTAGATTTTCAAAAAAACTTAAAGGGGGGGTGAAATGCTTGTTTTCACTCAATATCCTGTTAATCTTGAGTACCTATAGAGTAGTACTGCATCCTTCATAACTCCAAAAAGTATTTAGTTTTATTATATTCATAAGAGAAAGATAGTCTTTACCGATTTTTCCCGGAAAAACACGACCGGCTGGAGGCGTGACGTGTGGGCGGAGCTAAAGAATCACGAGCGCCAGTTGCGTTGAGAGCGTGTGGAAGCTGTGACAGCTGTGAAGGCTGAAACTGAACGAGAGCAGCAGCAGCAACGACTCGCTCCGAGCGGGGCTCGAACCCGGGTCTCCGATGGGAGGCGGACGCACTAACAAGGAGGCAGAGATATTTGAAGCAGTTTTACTCACCGCCTGTGGTTCCAACACACAATCGTGACCCTTTTTCGTTGGGATTGCATCATCCTTAAGAAATAAACGATACGCAAATCCGTCGTCAAACTGGGCTTTGTTTGTAAAATAAGCATTTCAGAAATGCAGGGAACAAACAAAAACACTTGCACAACTCCGTTGATGCTCTGTAAAAATAAACTCCATCCACTGGTCCCTTAATGCTGTTTCTCTTTTGGTAATCTGTGCAGGGTTGTCTTGCCCTGGCAACCAAAAACACACTCCTTTTGTGAGATTTTGCGACGCTCTCGCTCTGATCAGCGAATGCCTGTTGTGCTCTCACTCAGTGCTCTGCTATACGGGAGCGCGCGCTCTTCCGGCAGACGTGCCCTTAGGACCCATATAAGGAAATTCCGCTCCATCTAACGTCACACAGAGCCATACTCGAAAAAAACTTTCCAAAAATACCGGAAGGAGTATTTTTGGAACAGAAATACTCCTTCAAACATACAACTTAATTTTTGAAACTTTGTCCATGTTTAGCATGGGAATCCAACTCTTTAACAGTGTAAAAAACTCAGTATGCATGAAATAGCATTTCACCCCCCCTTTAATTCTGTATGATGTACAAGCTTGTTTCTTAATGGGGACCTAAAATTCATGGGTCACAGTTGATGCTCCCAATAAAAAGCGTCAACATTCACAAACCACTGTCCACTATTATTTTTTTTCAACAGAAAAGAATGCAACGAGCTCGTAATCATGACTTTATGAGTTGGAAATAGGAAGTTTCTGATGGCACGTGAAGACAGCAGAGAAGTGCTCTCGCTCAGCACAGTGCAGTGAATCATTTTGTTAACTTTGTAGTTTGTTATTTTGAGTCGTATGTGACGAGGTAACACACGTCCCTCTCATAATATATTGCTTTACAGATCTATCCCTGAGTCTCTACCCGAGCATCAAGTGTTGTCCCGCATCGCACCGCAGTCGTGCAGGTCTCTAATAGAAAGATGCCTGTTATAATGTTATGATCGAGGCTCTGGACTTTTTTCTATAACAAACTATCAAATATTTCTATAAAAACTTTCATGTCCTGGCAGTGACAAATAGCTTGTTTTAAATTGAATTTAATTACATTAATGTTATAAGTTGACATTTAGGCTACAATAAATATTTGATCCTCTACTATGTAAAAGGAACACTGCTGTAGAAAGCACCTTATTTGTCGAAGTGTTTGCAAAACCAATGTTATTAAACTTTTGTTCATATAGCAGTTGGCCTACTTTTAAAGGAAACAAGTGCACAATACACATGAAAGCATTAATAGTTTTGTGCATAACAATGTGATTAATTGTGATTAATCACAGAAAATAATGCAATTAATCGAGATTTTTTTATGTCACATCTGTTTGTCATTGACATTGAACACAGCTATTTTATTCATTTATTAATATGGCTGCTACTGCTCCAACTACGACTACTATTATTATTGATCAGTTACAATTTTTACTGAATGATTTTTAATTGTTGTTTCTGCACATCTCCCACTGTGCAAACTGAAGTCATGGAATATATCACATAAGTTGTATGGACTATACTGCTAATGGATTTTTTCTTCAGAATGACTATCGATGTAATTTTACTGGTAACATGTCATGACAGCATCTCCGCTCATATGCAGCTCATATCTATCCGTTCTTCTCCGATCTCAATCTTTACTCACCGAGCAGTTTTCAGGTATTACAAAAGCCTTTAATTACTCGCTCACTTAAATCAGATAAAGTGTATCTAGACTTAATTACTGTCAGTAAAGGGGTCAACTTGAATAATACAAACAATTAGCTTCGGCGTAGACACCGGTGCGCGTTAAAAGGGCGTCAGTTCCATTCATCAATATGCCAACGTGATGCATGAAGACGTTACACATTTTGTTATTAAAGTGAAGTCGAGATTGTCAGACTGCGGGATGCATTCTATTGAGTAACACAAACTGAATTCAGATGAAACAAGTAGTTTATAGCCACTATTTGAGGTTTGGTTTTGTTCTGTATAGATTAATCATCAATCAGTTTGCATGTTATTTTGATTTCATTAGTAATTTAGAATTTATGTACATTAATGCAGGTGAGTGCAGGGGTGATCTGAGGACCAGCACATTACAGCTCTCCCAGATCATTCCCACACAGCACTTTCACAATCTGAGAGCATGAGACATGCTAAACAAAAGCAAGAGAAGATGACTTTCCTCATGGAGATGCAGTCCAAAAACTGCAGCAAAGTTCAGTTGTGAGAGTGAAAAGTGAATGTAATGTGTGTCACATAATCTTGCCGTCATGACCAAGGTTGGACGAGCAGAGCTGGAATAGAGTATCAGAGTCGAACTACTAAGTTTGAAGAGAAAAATTGTCCAGTTTGCTTAGATATTTACTTATTTATGGTATGGTTAATGGAAATATTCCTAATTTTATGTTCTTTGTGGAGCTGGTGGTTGTTTATAAAACCGAATCGGTCAGTGTTGAAGCTCAGTGTTCATCTTCATTTCCCTGATAGATAAGTGGATGCTAGTTAGAAGGGTTTATTTGTAATTGATCTTTATGCAGAGGTGGGTAGAGTACCCAAAAACTTTACTCAAGTAAAAGTAAAAGTAATTCTAGAAATATTTACTCAAGTAAAAGTAAAAGTACTAGTCTTGAATAGTTACTTGAGTAAGAGTAAAAGAGTATCGGATAAAAAATCTACTCAAGTAGTTAGTTACTAGTTACTTTGGGTCATATATACGGAGCCTTTTTTTATATAGATATATAGACAAAAAATGTATGTAATGTATGTGTGTGTGTATAAATGTATATATTTCATCAGCCTTTAATCCAATTTATGTAATTTATTATAAAACCCTGTCTGTTTATTTAAGTAACAAATATAGGTGTCATGCCATAACATATTTTTAATACGACTGACTTTATTTTAAATGTGAATTTAACATTGAAAATTAATGTGATATAAATATTGCTACTAATCTTTCATTGTTCAGAAAGAGAGCAAATAACATTTACATTATTAAACATAATTTTCACTGACAGTCTAGATTTCATTCACTCTCAGAAACTACCATTAAAATCACTGAAACTGTTAACACTGTGAAATCAATATCTTAATTATAGATTCGTACACACATCTGCACTTTGTTGTTTCTGACGAGAGAATTCGGCAGAAAGAGGTATTCAGTAAGTGAGCGAGTGAAGGAAGCACCGGCATTTCAGCGATGACTCATCTGAATGCCTCTGATTGGCCATTGCATTCAAAAGCTCAACAGAACCGTGTGTGATTGGTTATAATGTGCAGCGCTGTAAAAACGCGTCTGTCACTGGCTCAGCGCCAGCAAGCGATCACAGATCTGAATTTAGCAGCTGATGATATGACTTGCTGAACGTACTCGCACTGGTGTGATTGTATTAAAATTAATAAAATCTTAATCGGCTATTCTTTGTCTTTTGGAAGCTGCATTCAACCTGTTATAAGCCACACACGTACAACAAACTAATGTCACAGTGGTATCATGTACTGTAATCGAATGTAGCCCAAGTTATTACCTGTTAAACAGTAGACAGCACACGCGTTCATCTAATAAGGATCTCCATCGCAAGCAAATAATAGCCTTTGCAGATTAGCTTTCAATTCAGTGCAGTTCCATAGCCCCGTTTTCAACGCTGCTAATATTCTTAAACGTTACAACTCTGAGTGAACCGCTTCAGAGCTCAGCTCGTGAAGCAGGGAACTGAACGACTCAATCAAACTGATTCATGAACCAATTCACTCGTTTGCCAATTGGTTTGATCAAGCCTTTGAACAGAGTTGACTCAAAAGAATGAATCATTAGCGAATGGGCATCGCTCATTGTCCAGAGAAAAGTAGACGGCGCGTTTGGAATAAACTGAAGCATTTATTGCATTAAGATAAAGTAACGAGAGGGGCGTCGCCCACAGTAACGAAGTAAAAGTACAGATTTTTCCCAAAAAATGTACTCAAGTAAGAGTATAAAGTACCCATCTTTAAATATACTCCGAAAAGTATTCGTTACCCCGAAAAATTACTCAAGTAAATGTAACGAAGTAAATGTAACTCGTTACTACCCACCTCTGTCTTTATGACATCATTTTATTACTTCTTAAACTTAAACTGACTCATTGGTGTGTGTGTGTGTGTGTATGTGTGTGTGTGTGCGTGCGTGCGTGCGTGTGTGCGTGCGTGCGGAGAGCACAAAATAAAGCTTAAAAAGCAGATGGGAAGTCATCAAGTCTGTGAGAGCAGAGTTTGATCTTCGTGCAGTGTGTCCATCTGATGTGTTTTAGCTGATCGCCTTTTTTAACGCATCGCTGGAAATTCAGCCACTAGTTGTCAAGAAAATTAGAAACAACAAGTAAAAAAAGTCTGTGAATGTTATACCGCAGTGAATTTCAGTCTCATTTTTGTAACTGTCTTTCTTTAATCTTCCTGTATGCTAGAGGCTAGGTTTATGAGGCTGGCAGAAAAAAACACTTTATTTCTCAGAAGATAACACCAGGCCCAAGGAGGCCCTGGCCATAGGAAACACTGGCACTAGTGATATGACTGTCAAAAATTATGTAAATATTTGTGAATATACACATGTTATAATGATTTAAATAGGAGAACATTTCTACTTATTCACATGGGGAAAATGCAATATATATAATAATAATACAATAAATTATGCAAAAAATACATTATTCATTTTTTATTAATTAAATAATAAATGAAGAAATAAAAGTACAACATTGAAAAATTGTGTACATGCAAATTGCACAAAATAGTGACTTTGTTAGAAATTTGAGTAATAGAAAAAACTCTAACTGCGGGTATTAAAATGAACATAAAAAACACTGCTTTAGAAAAAAAAAATTATAATCATTGATAATATATGGATAGTAGTAGTAGATTGTATGTGCTTATTCCCCGCGGGTTGTAAAAGAGACTAGTTTTTTAGTCCCAGTCCATCTGTACGTGAGTCACATGATGTCTCTGCTTAGATCAGCATCTATTGAGGGTGGAATGGATGTAAACTGCAGAAGCCAGCTAATGTGAGGAATACAAACACTAATGCAGGTGAGTGCAGGGGTGATCTGAGGACCAGCACATTACAGCTCTCCCAGATCATTCCCACACAGCACTTTCACAATCTGAGAGCATGAGACATGCTAAACAAAGGCAAGAGAAGATGACTTTCCTCATGGAGATGCAGTCCAAAAACTGCAGCAAAGTTCAGTTGTGAGAGTGAAAAGTAAAAAGTAGGCCTATTTTAAATAAAATAAAAAAGTTCACAATACATTACTTTTGAATGCATTATTTGTTTTGTGCGATTAATCACTGAAAATAATATGATTAATCGAGATTTTAAAATTTAAATCGCTGCTCAGCTCTATTATTGTGAATATCTGTTTGTAATTGACTTTGAACAAAGCTATTTTATTAATTTATTAATATGGCTGTTACTGCTACAGCTACGACTACTATTATTATTGATCAGTTACATTATTTACTGAATGATTTTTAATTGTTGTTTCTGCACATTTCCCACTGTGCCAACTGAAGTCAAGGAATATATCACACAAGGTGAAAAATTTGTGTAATGTCACATAGTCCCCAAAAAATAAAAATTTGTTCACTTTGCTTAGATATTTACTTTTAGTTTTAGTTTTTGGCTAAATATTGTTGTAAGTAAATCATAAATCAGAAAAACTGCTAGAGAACACAGACATTTATTGGCACTCATCTTTTGGACTTGTCATTTTGACTCTTATTGTCTATAGACTGTAGTTCACATATGCACTTGTGTAGAATAGAAATATCAGAAATTAAGATTGATTTAAAAAATCTAACATTTTTGGCTCCCTAAAAAGATCAAAGTGAAAATCAACAAATGCACTTAGATATTTACAAAAATGTTTTTTGGGAAAGAAATCTTGTAATTGATCAATTCTAAATGATTTATATGAAATAATTAAATGAATTTATTAATAAGAATGCAACACTGAACACTGAATTGTGTACTTTTAAAATGCACAAAAATTTATATTACTGAAAATATAGCATGCATTTGAATAATAAAAATCCTAAGTTAATGTAAAAATTGAATTCATTTAAAATACACAATTTAATAATGTTGAAATTATAGCATAACAAAAATTTAACCGTTAAATTTAAGTCTATTAAATATTAAGCATGTAACTGGACAGAAAAAAACACAGCTACATTTGCATTTGACTTTTAACTCAAAATCCCATTTTGTCCCATTTTATAATCTATGCTTGATTAGTTTATATATGCGTCTGTGTTGCTTAGACATGTCAGAACTGAGACATTTCTATTAATAACCTAATAATCTAAAAAATAAATAAATAAAAATTGGAGCTTCAAGAAGATTAAAGTAAAAATCGACAAATATAGTTAGATATTTACATTTTTGAATGAAAATGTGAGGGGTTCCCGTACAAAATGTGTGCCGTGATGCTAGTGTGTGTGCAGATGCTGTGGTGCTCAGAATTGCTGTGTGGTTGCTAAGGTGATTTGGGCGGTTGCTAGGGCATTGCTGACTGGCTTTGATATTAGCATCTCATATATCACAGCACTCTTTGTGAGGGTCAGCAGAAGCGCAGTGTGATACTCTCAGAAAAACAAAAGTCGGACAGAAGCACATTTACGCCGCGTGTCTTGAGGGTGAATGAAGCATCAGGTGCTTGTTGTGAGCGTGAATAAGCCCACGTCTCACGCTGCTGTTTCTTTATGGTGTTGTGTGATTTTTCTCGGTGATTGGCAGTCCTGTGGCTCGGGCCGGAGCAGCCAGCTGATGTTTGACAGTCTGCTGGGGTTCCTCCTCCATTTAATGACCTGATTTCCTGCCGATGTGCCCGCATTGACAAAGCCACGGCCGAGACAGAATCAGGCTGTTTCAGCCCACTGGTAATTGGAGGGAAAAAGCAAAGAGGTTCCTGAGGAAGATGACATCATCACTCGGAGGAGGTGTGGAGTGTTATTCTGGGTGCCGGTCAACATCATTTAGATGCACCTGTTTGCCCCGGTCAGCTTTTCTTTCTTTAAATAAATTCACCCCCCAAGGCGGTGCGGACCGACTACCATGATCCAAAAATAGATGGAAGTGTACTATTTTATTGTGCCATCGAGTGTTTTTATTTCGCCCCACCAGTGTAGAAATTATTTTGGAGATTTTTTTTTAAAGACATAGCAAATTGTAATACACAGAGGAGGGTGGGACTAGTTAAAAAAAAAATCTAATTTCTTTTTAGGTTTCTATAGAACATTTCCACCGCTTGTGCTGAGATTTTTTTTATTATTATTAAAATTAGTTTTATTAAACACACTATTGGGGGGCATGTTGTCACGATATGGAATATTATATCCAGTAACATTTTATGCTTTTATGCCAAATTTGGAATTTTGGAAAAATTATTCCTTAAATAGTAAAAATGCAAAAAAAAAAAAAAAAAAGCTTAACACAAACACACACATAGATAGATAATATATATAAATTAATAAAATAAGTGTAGAAATTACAATATAGAATGCATCTGACCACCTGATAAAAGTGTGACAATTAAATCTCGTCATTTTGTATTGCATGTTTTTATGTGTTCATATAAAATAAAATAAAAATGCTGTATACTTTATTAATTCTTGAATAATAATAAGTTAAAATATTATTTATTAATAATTAAACCATACGTTTGAATAATACAATTCATAAGGCATTCTAATTTAATAAAAATCATAAAAGCACTCAATAGTTGGACTTTGACTCAAAATCTAGTTTTTAAAATATATCCCTTGTGACATCTAGCCCCGTGTCCCCAACAATCTGTAGCCTATATATGCGTGTGTGTGGGATAGGAATATCAGAAATTAATATCTACTTAAAAAAAATCACAGTTGTCCATCTGTTGTCCTGTAAGTGCTGAGTGCTCCAGCCTCAGTGCTGTTATAATGTCACAGTGAATGAAGTTTATCTTCTGTCAGTCTATGACGTTCTCCCTGTGGTCTCTTTGTTGACTTGTGACCATTATTTTGTGACCAAACGAGTGGCAATCAGTGGCATTTATAGGACCCAGCATGAGGCTTCTCTCTCGCTCTGGTTTGTTCTTGTGACTCGACTTCACGTGAAGGACAGCCACAGTTACACATCATATTAGCAAGATTTTTAATGCTTAATATCTGTCACAAAACTTCAGAGCAATCGTAGAGATGAAATGACTCTGAATGAGTCTCGATGAAAGTTGAATCAGCTCTGTGAGTCAGGAGTCCATTATAATCATGTCTGAATCAAACTCTGATAGCTGACAATCACTTTCCCTGAAATAGTTTGAGGTGTCAAAGAGATTTTTTAAACTTAACATTTTTAAAGCAAAATGATGCTGCCTAGTAAAATTCCTAATTTTGATCAAAAATATAAGGCAGCGTTGTATGAGACGGTCTCAGAATGCATTCCGGTGAGATCAGAGAAGAGTTTGCATCCAAGATTGTGATTTAAGTTTGTTTTGATTTAGAAATATCTGCATAAATTAGCAGTGCATGCAATATGGATAAATGTAATGAATTGTGCTTATTAGAGTATGCCAGAGACTGTTGGCATAAGATCATTAGTTTGTTATTCTTACAGATCCACTCTTGTGCTATTTTTGCTGCAGTTGAACTTAATGCGTTTTGTTGTGTTGCAAGACATGAACATTAGCGGAGCATGTGGTGCACTTCAGATCAGTCATTTATGAGCTTCCATTGTTTAAGATGCCCATATTCATTCTGCAAGCGACAGAGCAACTGGATGTCATCTATTTTCAATGAGAGCTGATGATTTGAGGCTACAGAGACCCCGAGCATAATGTATCTTAATGCAGATGAGCAGTGATCTGATGCAATGACTGCAAATAGTGACCAACATTTCACTGACCTCGCTTCTAGAAGGAATTTTTTTTTCACTCATTTTCTTATTTTTCTCTTGTTACAAGGTTGAAACCATGTTATTGTGTACTTAAGACATATTGAACTCCAGTTCTGTGAAGAATTACGGATGACATTCAGCAAGGGTGCTTTAAAATTGATCAGTTAACCTTTTATATTGTGGCAAAAGGTGTATATTTAATTTTTTTAAGCTTTGTATTTATTAAATATTCATGAAAGAAAATAAGCAGCACAACTGCTTTCAACATGGATAATAATAAGAAATCTTTTTGCGCTGCAAATCAGAATATTCGAATGATTTCTTATCTTTTCATACAGAAATATCTACAGTGACTTCCAGTAATTTTTTTTCCTCTTTCCCAGCAGTATTCCATCATTTCTCAAAGAAAGCCGGGATTCTTTTAAGTCTGATGACAAGTGAACCTTGGCAACCCACGTTTGAGAGTTACTGAGCACTTACATTTCACGCTTGAGATCCGACATATGAAAATGTATAGCAGCTCAGCTAAATATGTCAGAACAGGTCTGACAGATCTGAATTCCAATGTCACACGCATTTTCCACTTTGCCCTTTCCCTAGGTGTTTGCTCTCCACTCAACATTAATGCTACTGCTTCACGTGATTCAGCACTTTTAAAAGGTCTTGTCCAGAACAAATTGCTTGCACATTTTGTTCATTGTGTACCAGTGTTTACAATGAAAAAGGGAGTCATCAAGACGCTTTTTCTGTGGCTCTTTGGTTCAAAATGATAGTTATGTTCCGTGAATCAGAGCCAAGAGTCTCAGGCCAAGTGAAAATGGCATGTCAAAGAAGATGATGTGATGCCTGATGATGGATAGAGCTTTCTTCTTTCGTTCTCTCTCTCCTCTGCCCCCGACTGTGTCGCCATATTATCCTTGGCCACAACATGTTGGAAAAAGAAGATGAAATAAAATAGAAAAACCCATTTGGCCTCCGGTTTGGGTTTGCTAGCAGTCTTTCTGTGTGATCCTTGCGGTCATGAATTAGTGGAGAGTATTGTTTGTGGCAGGCAGAATCAGTGAACAGGTGCTGTTATTGAAATGTTGATTTTGATTGAATTTGAATGTACACTGACGTTCGCTCGAAATGACTTGGACTGTGAGAGTGACACAGAGACTCTTCTTGCACTGAAACAGGACCAAATCATATGATCAGTTTAGTTTAGTATGAACACATCATATGCATAGCAACACCCTGATAACCACACAGAACATCATCCAAAATCAAAGTTTTTGTTTACATATGTGCGGGTACTGTTCACATTTATATATATATATATATATATATATATATATATATATATATATATATATATATATATATATATATATATATATATATATATATATATATATATATATATATATATATAAATACACATATATATACAGCATATATTTCAAAAATATTTACATGTATATATTTATATTACACACACACACACACATATATATATATATATATATATATATATATATATATATATATATATATATATGTATATAATGTAAAAAAAGTTTATTTTTGATGTGATTAATCGCGATTAATCGTTTGACAGTACTAATATGTATGTATACACACACACACACACACACACACACACACACATATATATATATATATATATATATATATATATATATATATATATAATGTAAAAGAAAGTTTATTTTGGATGCGATTAATCACGATTAATCGCGATTAATCGTTTGACAGTACTAATATATATGTATACACACACACACACACACACACACACACACATATATATATATATATATATATATATATATATATATAATGTAAAAGAAAGTTTATTTTGGATGCGATTAATCACGATTAATCGTTTGACAGTACTAATATATATTATTAATATATATATATTACTAATATATATGTATATACACACACATACTGTATACACACACACACACACACACACACACACACACAACTGCTTTGCACATTAGTAGTTTTGATTAAAAACGTGTCTTAAGACTTAAGAATTTATTCCAATACTCATATATATAATTATAATCCTCATAACAGTAAATAAGCTCCCTCTAGTGGTTATTATACCTAACTAATGGACTCTTAACACTGGATAACGCTCCTGAGCTAAATGCAACGTTACGTGACATTGTTCACAAGCTGTTATTTTTTATGTTTTTCTTTTTTTTTTTAACGCTGATTGAGAGATTATTTGAGACATGATACATTTTAGTAAGTTGTACTGTATCTTTAAACATATCTTTTCAATCTGTCGCGCCAAATTAAAGAAATCCAAAATGTCATGTATTGTTTGAATTTTGTGGTTAAAATGTACAGGATTTGAAAGCTGAGACTTTCTTTCTTATCAGAAGTAACAAAGCGGTTTGTGATTATTGCATGAGAGGCGGCTACAAATAAAGTCTGATGAAGGAAAAGATTCAGATCTGGCAACCCTGGTCAACCCTGGCTTGAATTACAGCTGATTCATGGGGTTCAAAAAGTATTGTGTTAATGGCGTGGCATTAATGTGTTTTTATTGCTTAAACAATATTAAATTAGAAAAGAAAAAAAAAACCACTCTCTTCATGCAAGTTGCTTTCTGACACATTTTCCCACCCCCTTTTGATTGACTGGATATAATCGGCTCTGATCATCGGCTGTTTTAAACAATCAGCTGGTGGAGATAATTGCTTTTTAAAAAATGTTTGCATATTGTAAATGTGCTGGAAGGCTTTTGTGTTTGGTTGTGATGTGAGCCGATGTAGCAGTGCTGGTAATGGAGTGGAGAGCAGCTTTTTAATGTCTCAATGTCAACTCCCTTATACTGGGAAGAACCAGAGTGATTAACATTTTATTACTGCCCTGTTGCTGACCTGGCACCCTCTTTCTGTCTAAATCGCGCTTTAATTCACTCAAGTTTTTTTTTTACCCTCTCTCTGTCTCTTCCTCCCTCTTGTTCTCTTCTCAGCTCTGGTAGACACACTCACTCACACACACACACACACACACACACACACACACTCTCCCCGCAGCTTCGGTCCCATTCTTGCAGCATTCCTACATGTCAGTCAGATAACATATTCTCAAACAGCACGTTTATGCCAGCAGGAGCAGATGTTTCCCACATGCCCGATCCTGCCGGTCCCGACTGAGTCACTCGCCCACCTCCTCTCCAGCTCTCTCTTTCCCAGGAATTATCACTCCTTTCATGGGCTGCTGTGAATGAGGACGGACTCATAGACATACATGACCTGAATGCTGCCAACTTTGCTTCATGGCCGTGTGTTTAGAGCCTGTAAAATGTCATGTGACTGATCTCTCTGTATGAAAACGGCTTACAGTACAACAGTTAGAGAACATTATTTTCCTTTTAGATAAAGGAAATAATATATTTTTTATATATTTATTATATGTTATATTTTGTAATATATTTATATGTAATATTATATATATATATATATATATATATATATATACATATTTTTTTTTTTTTTTTTTTTTCACAGGATTCTTTTAGAAGTAGAATGTTTATTTTGAAATAGAAATCTTTTGTTACATTAATAACAATTCAACATAATTCATATATACATACAAAACTGCATATTCTCCATTTAGGCCCAGCCCAGAATAATATTATGTCTCATTATTTATTTATTTATTTATTTTCATATCTATATGTCTTTAAATGAATTGATGGCACTAGTGTTGCAAACTGTAGTAAATTCATCTTGTCCTTAAAAACAGATGTTATAAACCCAGTACCTTGTAAACACAAATGAGTTCTCAGAAGGACTGATAAAAAACACCTGTGTGCTCTTACTTCCAGAAGTTGTTGAAGCAGCCAATCAGATAAGAATTTACCGGTGTTGAGAAAGTGTGCAGTATTCACCAGCCGGTCAGGGAACAGATGGTAGCCAGAGCGTTTGAAGCATGCTGCACACAGAAATGGCAAGACCTGGTTAAAAACAGCAATTCCAAATGGATTGGCTGGCGATTTCTGCACACAAAAATACTCTTTATTATTCCAGAGTTGTGTAAACTTGATTTGCCAGAGGTCAGAGTTTACTCACAGTGATTCTTTCTACAAAACTCTAGAGTTTAGTTTAGGAAACTTTCTGCTTTTTCTCCCTCAGAGAGTTTTTTTTTTTTTTTTTTTAATAAGATTTATTGTAGTTTTTAGTGATATTTTGAATTGGTTTTTGTATGCTCTCCATTTTCATTTTAGTTTTTATCATTTTTATTCAGAGTCTAGAATTTTCTACTAGAATCAGTTTTAGTTCTTTTAGTACTAGTTAAACTTAAGTTAAACTCAAGCAAATTATGAAATGTTGCCTTGCCAACTTAAATAATTATCTTTTTTATTTCAGTTAATGTTTTATCTGGTTTCAGATTTATGGTACAGTCAAATGTATGGTTGCTCTTCAAAATAGTTCTCCATTCATTTCAATAGGAATCCCAGCAGTTTGGTGTTTCCCATATATAATTCACTCACGTTCAGGTTGGTTGCGTGAATTCGCTGCGCTGACAGAATCTGCTTGGCTTGAAAGTGACTTTATTCATGACAATTTCATCCAAAATTCCTGAATGTGTCCATACCTTTACCCAACAATAAATATGAAAAAACTGCACTATTTAATCTCTTCATATGAGGCATCGATGGTCTAAGTGAGCATTTCCTGGTCAGAATAAGCTTGCAAAGTGAATATGAGCGTGCTCATTAATGTCTGTCTATGGTAGGGCTGTGTTTAATGCTCCACAGATGATGTCAGGTAGCTCATTGTGTGCCCAGCACTTTAAAACAAACAGTAGCTCTGAACTGAATGGGTTCTTCGAGCGCTCGACGTTGCTATTCATCTTGGCTTGCGTTTGATCAAGAGTCCTTAGGTTATCTAAGGCAGGAGAACAATAGAGGCGTAAAGAAGCCCTCAGGCCCCCCATTGGACAGAGTGCCATTGTCTGCTGTCCTCCTGCCGCTGATGTGTGGTGTGCTTTGGTGCGTCGGACAGGACGGTGGAGTGGAAGGAGATCTATTGGTGCAGGATCTCCACGGCCCCTCTGTTTATTTGTAAAAAGAGCCTGTGTTCGCTCAGCTCAACGCTTGTATTCTTCATGTCGGCTGGCATGCGTGGTGAGCCTCACCGTAACATGAGAGCTTTGCAGGACGTACAAAAAAAATCAAGGGGCTTGAATTGCATTCATTATTTCTTCCAACTCAAAAAGAAGCTGTTTGTTGTGATGTGAAAAACATGATAGGCTCGCAATTGCCTATTTAATCAATTACACTGTAAACACGTACACCTATGCTTTTCTAGTTTTATATCATTTTATATTGATGTTTTATATATATATATATATATATATATATATATATATATATATATATATATATATATATATATATGTATACATACATACATACATACATAGCTTTAAAAAAAATCCCATAGCAATGAATTGGACACAAAAAATTATAAAAAAAAATTGGTTGTAATAAATTGTATTTTTATTTTATGAATTAAAGTTAGGTGCTATTTATTTATTTATACATTTGATATTAATTATTATCCAAGTATTCTGCTCCTCCATTGGTTGTTAGAGAATAAGATGCTGTGTCTTTGTTGTGATGTAAAAACATCTGGTGAGTTTCCTCAATTACACTGCAAACTAGTGTTTTCTGGTTTTGTCTGTCTGTGAATGTATGTATCTTTCAGCTGAGACGGTGGAGGATTACTGTATGCATGCTGGTCTGCTATACTGAGCACTAGTTCACTGCCGTATGGGAAGCGGGTAACCATGGTGATATTTACCTCGCTCTCAGATAAGGTCCTGTTGGAATCGTTTCTGGCCAATCTGGCTCCTGCCAGAGTGAGACACGTCCCCCGGACCTCATTTGTGCACCTGTATGAGGAAAATCACAGTTATTACATTCTTCAAATGGCCGAGGAGTGATTGACCCGTTATAAGTGCCATACAGTCGGGCGACCTGCTCATGCATTAAAAATGACATTTAAGAGTTTACATTGTCAAGTTGTAGTGTTTGTAATGTGCTGCAGTGAATATGTTTAATGGAGGAAACTCTTGAGTGATGTGACACCATTAGCCTGATAAAAATGATTTGTATTGAGTTCATTTTTGTCTGAGAGCATCTTTGTTTGCATTAGATTTCACTAAGAATGACTTGATCTGTCACTAAAGTCCCTTACTCATACAGGCTTTACAGCAATGAACTGGACATTTGAAATATTTTTATTTGGTTTTGTGAATTAAACTTAACTCTGTATTTTACTTTAAGGGTCAATCATTTTAGTTAGATGTTTTATTTAAACCTTATTTTATTTAAAGAAATAAAATAAAATTGTATTTATTTTAACGTTATTTGTAAATTATTTTAACGATGTAGGTGGGGTTTATTTTATTTAAAAATTATTTAGGAATTAATTGACCTGAATTATCTTCGGTTTTTCTGTAAATCTAGCAGTTATTTAATTAAAACTGCAAAGACTTATGTGAATCATAAACCAAGCAAATGCTTCTCACAGTTGTTTAGCAAAGAAAAGCCTCATTTGAAAGTGATTGCAATAATGTTAGTGCAACGTTTTAACAATATAAATAAACCTGTATCTTTGTTCCGAAGTATAATATCCATTTTTTTTTACAAAGAAAAACATAAATATAACTGTTTTTTGAGAAACAGTGATGTCCTGCCTGAAAGATACCTTATTTAAGTATTTGTATATTGTACAAAAAACTTTTATTTTATTTTATTTTATTTTATTTTTGATGTTTTTATTTAAATTTTTTATAAATTATTTGACCTTTAACTAAACTCTGCTTATATTTTATTTGAGAAATGATTTGAACCTTCACTAAACTCTAAAATGTATTTCAGAAAAAAAATGTATTTGTAATATTATATTTTTTATTATTATTACTTTTGATTTTTTATTTGATTAATAATTTATTTATTTATTAGTTATTTGTACATGCATACCTACATACTGTGTTTATCATTGCTATCCAAGCATTCTAATCTCTATTGGTTGGTAAATAAGAGGTTTTTGCAGTGAACTGTTTAGTGAGTTGGGTCTGTGTTGTTTGTCTTGCATCATGAGCGTGTCGTGTGCTCACTGTGTCCTTCACTCCCCATGGACTAGAAAGACAGTCCTCCCTGTAACTAGATGCTCGCTACAGAAGAATCCCAGGCGACAGCCTACTACAAACGCTAAACTCTGTGCTGAAGAGCATGAGCGCATTTATTTATTTATTCGTTTATTTTTGGCTGCTTGGTTTTGCACAGGACACACACACACACACACACTATCCCAGGCTGTTTTCTGTTGAGTCAGGGAAGCCATCTGCCACACAGCGATAATGGCCCGCCAGGGATGCTCGGCCTGGTATAACCAGAGATGAATTAAAACACGAGAAAATAGCGAATGCTTGGCTCGGCTCGAGTCTTACCACGTTTTACAGTGTCTGTCATCACCGCCCCCACTGATGTCAGCAGATGCCCGTAAAGAGTCTGAAATGTGCATTTTATGCGTTTCTCACCAGGACTGCGGGAAAACTTGATATGCAATATTGTGTTTTGATACAATCGTGCATAAAAAAAGCCGAGCCGGGTGAGGAAGATTTAACATTTTGTGACAGCTGGTCGTAGGAAATGCATAGGATTATTATAGTGGAAAATACCACGTCATAAATGATGCATTTTTACGAGGATTAGAAAACACTTGGGAGATGAATAGGGCAAAAAAAAATGAAAAAGATAGAGGCTGTGAAGAATTATTAGGCTTTATAACATGTCGAGCAGCGATCATGAAACGAGGTAACTGTCGGTCAATGGAAGGCATAAATCAATCCTGAGACAACAACAGCTTTGTTTAGTCTCTGGCCTTTAATGTCTTCAGTTGTTCATGTAAAGTTTGTCAGGTTTTGTGAACTAGGACAAAGTTGAGCCAGGTGGGCTTCGGATGTCTGGAGGGACAGAGAGTCTAACTACATTGGGATTTTTTGGAGGAAAGTAGACTTTGTTTGGGTATTGCTTCGGGTTAGTGTGTCTCTATGTGCTGCTACTATTAATTAAGTTTACATTTTTGGTTTAAATATATGATAGCTATGCCATATTGTAGGGTGTCATCTTGCTTTTCCAAATGAGAAATTTCACAAATATGTGCCTTTTATATTAAATTAAATTTAATCTTTATTAAAAAAATACAATTATTAATGTAATTTGACTTATTTTTAGGTCATTTCAACAGTGGTAACTGTTTATTCATTCATTCATTCATTCATTCATTCATTCATTCATTCATGCATTCATTTAAGTAATTATGCATTCTTTGCATTTTTATATATTTTTTATATCAACCATTATATCGATTTCATACAAACTGATGTTGTTGTTTTTTTTTAAAACCTTAGGAGCTCAAATGAAATTTAATATGTTAACATGTTCATCAAAACAGTTCCTTCCACTATTATTTTTTTTATTTTAGTAATTTTTTTATATTTAGTATGTATTGATTTTAGCATCGTTGATACACTATTATAGTTCTTAGTAGTATTTTTAATTAAAAATGACCAGTTATGGTATTTTTATATAATTTACAGTTACATTTACAATTTTATTTAAAGTCTTAGCAATTTAGTTTTGTATCACTTGTGATTTTTAATCGTTTTCATGTGCTTAAATACATCTATATAGATTTTATAAATTATTATTTTAGGTTAAGGTTTAGTTATTTGAATACATCAAGTTAAACTATATTAAAGTGGCAACTAGATATTATTTTATTTAAACTATTATTAAAATTAAAACTACTTGTTTCAGTAGTTTTAGTTAGCTATAATAACCCTGATTCTGAAATAGTTGTTTTTCCAGTTCTGTGGCTGTTGAATTAGTTTGCTTTAGAAATGTATTGCTCAAGCAGGAAAGGTTTTTGCAGCACTTACCGTCTGGAGTTCGGCCCTATGCATGCGCACGCACCAGTCATGATGAGGTGTTTCGTTTGTTGATGATGTCAACGTAGAGCGCAACCCCACAACAAATTGGCTTTGGGCCGAGGTGACAGAGATGCATGATGGGTAAATTGATGAAGTAAAGCGCAGGTCAGGGAGGATAATGGAAGAGAGGAAAACACGGCGGCCGGAGCAGAGGGTTGATGACGAGGTCTTTTCCATTAACTCAGGGCTTTTGGGAGTGATGCTGGGTTAACTGGCCTCATACACCGGCCGGATAACTTTGACACCGCATCTCAACTCAATAAAAGTTGAGCAAAGAAAAGCAAGTGAACCAAAGTCTCTAAACTTCCTCTGCTATTAATCTTAACTTGAGTCGGAATGTCGTGCATTTTTCTTGTTTATTTTACAGGCTTTTCGAGAAGCTTCGTTCTACCACTGCTTCATGCCGAGTAATCAGCAGTCGTTCCATCTTATTTAGCTGGCTGTTTTTATGAATGCAATACGCGTTTGTGCATCAGTGCACACATATCTTGTTTTTCATTGTGACTATAAATGCTAAGAAAATGACTGTGAAACAGCTTCATATGGAGTAAATGTGCAACCTTTTATTTTATTTTATTCTATTTTATTTTATTTTACAAAATGACAGCTTAATTTGCACCTAAATTATTATTATTATTTTCTTTTCTTTTTTTCTATTCTATATATTTTTTATTTTATTATTTTATTTTTTTTGTTATTATGTTGGTTTTATTTTATTAACTGACCATTTAATATTAATTGTTAATTGCCAGAAAATGAAGGCTTAATTTGTACTTTAATTATTTTTGTATTACTGCATTTTTTATTTCTATTTTCTATATTTTATATTTTATTATTTTATTTGTTATTGTGATGTTATATTGTATGAATTTGCTGTTTAATGTTAATTGTGAACAGCTACAAAATGACAGCTTAATCTAAAAAATGCACATCACTTTTATTTTATTTTCATTTATTGTATCTTATTTTATCATTTCATTTTATAAATAGGTAGTTTAAGATTAATTGTGATAAAATTACTTAATTTGAATGCCTTTTAATTTGGAGTAAATGTACATCTATTTTTTAATTTTTTATTTTATTATAACAAAATCAGACAAATATTTTAAACTGCATTTAGACCTTTTATTTTATGTCCTTAATATTTTTAATCAAATTACAAATCTCATATAATATAAATGTAAATAAATTGACATATTTAATTAGACCTCCTGAAGTTGATCCCAATATAAAACACTCTGTGATTACGCTGTTTGATGAAGTCTTTTAATCTTTCTAATATTTTGGCCTGAGTTTCGATCTCATTTTCTGGTACACTGTAAATGGAGGAGTTTTAATGAGGGCATTTAGTAACTGTCTCCACGACACTTCTAGTTTTCTTGCTCTTATGCTAAATAATTAATCCAATCCTAGTCTGACACGAGTACTTCTAAGAACTTGAGAAATACTGATTATAAGAGCCAGACTCCTTCACAATGTGTAATTAGAGCCTCATCATTTCTGCCATGCAGAAAACGCAGAGGAAATCGCAAAAACCAAACGTAAAAGCAGAAACCTGACATAAACACACACAAGTTTCATTTACATATTTTAATTACAGTTATTCAAATTTATATTAGGGTAGAATAATCTTTGTTTTTCATGGGTAGAACGTAATCAGAATCTGCAATTGGTATGAAGTCAAATTGAATTTGTAATAACATAAAATGACCCATTAAATCCAAGATTTATGAAGCCAATTGGTGCCAATTTATTTAGCATTTTCTTTTTGATTTGCTATGTTTCAGATTCTAGCATTTGTCCTTTTGATTCCCACGGTCTGTTCGTTTAGTCCGTGTGATTGAGTGAAAGGTGTTTTGTGATCTCAGTCGTATGTATTGTGTCTTCACAGGCGGCGGGTCTTTCTCCCGGTGAAACACAGGCTCCGAGTCTCCTGTTGGCTCCTGGAGTGAGATGGGGCCAGACCCCCATCAACCAGTCCACCCCGTGGGAGACAGACGAGCCTCCCACCAAGCAGCACAGAGAGAGCGATGCCACAGGTACGCCGGCACCTGTCTTCATCTGTTCCTTCATACAGAACGGGACAACAGACAGGAAACAGTACAGTGTGTTTGTCATGGATGAGTTGCTCGTGTTGCTGTATTCCTCATCTGAAAGTCACTTTGGATGAAAACTGAACTTATGAATGAATTCATAAATAGGGTTTTAAAACAAATCAGGGGGCTTGGTAAGGACTTTTTTTGTCAATTTATTGGATCAAAAATACTGTAAAAATAGCAATAATTAATATGTAGTAATATTAAATATGTAATAGTAAAATGCCTGTATTATTTATATTGATTATTATTATTTGTTTTGATTTCATATGTATTTTATTTTATTAATTGGCTGTTTGAAGTTAATTTTGAATTGCCAGAAAATGACAGCTTAATTTGGATTAAATTTGCATCATTTTTATTTTAATATTTTTATTTCTTGTGTAATATTCTTTTAGCATTTTATTTTTTAAATGTCTATTTAAGGTTAATTTTAATAATTATTTTGACATAAATTTGCATCACTAATATTTTTTATAGGTTTTTGTATTATTAATATATTGCATATTTTATATTTATATTTATATGTTTATTTTAGTTTTAAAATGTGTATTTTATACACGTTTTCATAATCCAAAAGTGACTTACAAATAAAGCGCATCACATTGACGTCTCTGTTAGTGGTTGGGGATTGTTCAGTTGCTTGTTGTAGAGGTGTGTCATCATACGGAAGGGAAAGCGCTCTTGACCAATCAACTTACAGAACTTGAACTGGTCTCAGATTTATGAAATTAGCATATTGATATGAACCTAGTTATGATGTTTCCCTCCTCAAATGAACTTACATGGGGTCATTTGTGTTGACTTTTTAGATATTGCTTTGAAATTCATCATGCCATAGCATCAAACGCATGAAATTGAGGCAGTAATGAGGGGCCGACCAAAGTAATGCACATTACACGAGCGTTTCCTCGCATTAAAACTGAATGATCTGTTAATGAAGACGGACTGCTGCCCTTAGCCTCTCCTGAGTGATTATATGTGGGAAATTGGACATCGCTGTTGAAGAGGACAGTTTCGTCTGTTTTTTATTGGTTTCTCTCAAGCCCCCCGGGGCCTCTACAGGGGCCCCCTGCTGAGGCGTTTAAGCAGGAACCGAAGTCTCGCAGAGGGAGGGAGTGTTAGCATTGTGTTGTGCTCTACAGGGTCCCGCTTCCGGCACCTTCCCCAAAACACAAAGTGAGATGTCACTCAACTTCCCCTCGTTCGACAGCGCTTGGTGTATTATGACACATCTGGAGCCCAGATCTGCGTCCCATTAGCTCGGACACAAAAAAGCTACATAACGACTCTGCAGGCATTCATTAATCATGATGGTTAGCAGTGCGCGGTGAGGAAGTAATCTGAAAAAAAAAAAACTTTTCCCAAACTTTTACAAAGAATCGGCTCTCGCATAACGTCAATTTGCACTTTAATTTAAATTCAGCAAAAATAAAGTCCCTTGTAATAATTAGCGGTTGATTTAACTTGAGAAAAAAAAGAGATCTCGACTTTCCCGAAGTGATAAAGCGCTCTTATGAAACAACTATTTTATCCCTATGCGCATTGTAATTATATGAGCAATCAACGCTAGGATCCATACTGCTAATTTCATTAGCTTTTCAGCGCTGAAGCCAGGGCTATAATTGAGTTTCATTCTTATTTATTTATTTCTTTAATAATCTTCTGATAGATTTTTCGTCAAAAGACTTGATTGCAGTGCACAAATCTGCAGAAAATGCTTAAACGCTCTGGGAATTAAGTTTTTGGTTAATAGCACTTTTGTGTCTAATTTTTTTTTGTTAGCGTGTCCATGGCGCTGGAAATTTAGTGCCGCTATCCCTTAGTTTGTTCTGAATTATGCACGCACCTCATTCAGGCTGAATCTATTCCCTCTAGTATATTTCTGTCTCTTCAGACTATAGTGCGGTGAAGGCCAATGTCATGATAAATGTTTTTTAATCTTTTCCCCGCCTGGTGTATTTTGTGTAATGGACCATGATTGTTGAGAAGCTATTTTAGCAGCATAGGAGGAAGGGCACAGGGCCACAAGAGCACATATTCATGAGTAAACTGTATGGCAATCTGATTCCGATGCTGTGACTGCATGCTCAAAAGACTGAATCTGGGACTTAAATGGATAGTTAAAAATTGTGTCATCATTTACTCACCATTATGTCACTCCAAACCCATACATGCTTTCTGTGGAACACATAAGAAGATATTTTGAAGAATGTGTAAATAACGTGTTTTTTGGACTTACAATTATAGCCAGTGGGGTCTAAGTGTGTTTGGGCCCCAGTGATCTTCAAATAACTTCTGTTTTGCGGAAGAAATCAGTTGTTTTGAAATGTCATGAAGTTGAAGTTCACTTTGCAGTCAAAAGGTAATTTTAAACACCCAACCTAAAGATACCAAACATAAGGTATAAGGATACGATCACAACCTGAACTGCCTTTGTGAAGTTTATTATGTGAACTCACCAAATGTCCAAAAACAATGATGTTTGCTTGACCGAACGTGCTTGTGACTGAACGCTATCTCATGACCAATTTGTACATATTTTACGAGGTGGCTAATTCGCACGAATTCGTTTGACCTCACTTGTATGATTTTGTACGATTTGTCTAGATCCCAGTGATGGGTAGGTTTAAGGGCGGGGCTAGGTGTAGGTCATTAGTACAAATTCATACAAATTGTGCAACTTGTAAACTACGTACGGTCTAGCACAAATCGTATGAATTGTTATGAGTGGGGCCGTACGAATTTGTATGATTTATCCACCACATAAAAGATGTATGAATTGCCATGAGATCAGGCTGGACTGAATGTGTGTACCAGGGGCATTTCCTTCAAGGAGGCATGGGAGGCAGTGCAAAGAAAATTTTTTTTTCAAATATTATAAAAAGTGTATAAATCACAACAGTGATACAGAGGATTCTGATTCTTTCTTGTCTCCCCTGAGCTCATTGAATTTTAACATATGCCTGTAGTGTGCCATAGATTTGGTGGGAGTAATTGAGAATGAATGGAGGAAAGTCACGTGAGAGAAGGCAGTGCTGTCATAGCGATATGATTGGATATGCCTGGTTATAATTGGATGTGATTGGTTCATGCGAATAAATCCTCCTCTTGTTTTTACGTGCGTTTAATATGTACGAATCAGTCTGAATGTACAATATAATGGCATTAATTGGAGCACTGATTAAAAAAAGTAAACAAACAACTCACAGACTTAGATATAACCAGTTTGTTACGTCAAAATAAGTATTCAAATGGCCTGAAAACATGATCTATGGGAATTTTTACTGAGTAATCATCTTAGTGAACTTGAACTCTTTGACAAATATTTACCAGGCTTTGATGACTGATGATTTGTTCAAAGTTAACAATTAAAAAGAATAGCTGAACATACTGTTCACAAATAAAATATGAAATAAAATATATATTCTAAATTTAACTACTTCATAAAATTTTTTGCAAATTCCTCCATTGCACACATGGAAACTTCTGCAATTAAATGGCAGTTCTGACACGTGTACCAAACTGTAATGAGCAACAAACTGTATCGTCTGTGACCAGAAGAACTAAGCTTAAGAACTAAGCTTTTCCTTTTTTTTGGGTTGCATCTTATGACATTACATAGTTTTTGGTTCTTTAAGATGTATTTCATCTGTGTGGTGTTCATATATCAGTCAAACCCTGCCAGAGTTCATTTTTATCAAACCAAATTTTACCACGCCTTAAATTATTAAATCAGATAGATTTTCCTTTTTGCTTCAGCTGTCCCTTTAAGACCAAGTGGATGATGTCATTGAGGGCAATGCATTACTGACATATCTGCTTTTAGCATGAGATCACATCATTAATTGATTAAAATTAAACATATTCTCTGTAATATAGCTGAGAATAAAATTTCGTTTTTGTTTAGTTTTTTTTGCACACCAAAGATGAAATTTCTAGTCCAGCGTTACTCAACGCAATTGAGTTTTTACTGTACAGGTTTGTACAAGTTTTGAGTTTTTTACTGTACAAGAACATTACAAATCTATGGATTTCAATGTATATGATGCATCACACAGATGTAAAGGAAAGACACAAGGGTTTGCGGCAAGGATTTGAGGTAAACATCCATTGACCAATGAGAATTTCAAACAGGTCCAGATTTTCAGAAATCCAATTGGCTGTTATTCCCACTTGATTTCAGACTGACCCGGCACTTTCCACATTCTCGAAACGGATTTTACACTTTCATATAAATCAAACGCTCTGTCAGAGGTTTCTCTAGTGTGCAAGCACCCGTAGGATCTGCTATCATAACTCTGTCTGTCTTTGAAATTATAGTTATAGTGTTGAGATGAATACAAACAGTAAGAGGAAGTTTTTGCTTCTTGTGTACACTCGTGTTGTAACCTTGGTGCATTACTGCATTGGCGAATGACTCTGATATGACCCTCGAAAGATGAATAATGCATAAAGAAATAAATGTTTTCCAGTGGATGCCCTTGTCACAGCAGAAAATGGAGTTGTTATGAGTAAATCCCACATCCAAAATCAAACCGTAGTTCTGGGTTGACTCAAACACCGAAACCACTAGGTCACTGCTGGAAAATGAGAAAATCTGAGAAGAGTCAGATCTCCATGTGTCTTACATACATCACATTATGAGGCCATCTATTAGACAGTGCACTTCAGCTGACCTCTCTTCTTGAAAAAGGGAGAAAAAATATTGATGACTTGATGTTTTTTGCACAGGCAGATGCTGTTTAAATGCCAATGTCTGCTAATAGCTTCTACTTCTGAATAGTAAGAGCGAATAGGAAATCTTGGTTCACTGCATTGACTTTACCATGGATAGTGGTAATAAATTATCTTCAACAATATATCAAAATTGACTTAATTTGCTTTATTATTACTCAACTGTTCAAAAGTTAGGGGTTGGGATTTTCCACTGAATTTTCAGCATCATTACTCCAGTCTTCAGTGTCACATGATCCTTCAGGAATCATTCTAATATGTCCTGTCTTATATTTTGTTTTGTTTGTTTCTCATTGAACATCCAGTTTCGCTTGAAAATTGTCTCATTACCAGAGGTAATATTAACAGCAATTCACATAGACTTTAAATTAAGCTCCTCCAAATAGCAAGTTTTTCTTCTTTGGTTATTTAGCAAACACCTTCTTACCCAAGGTGCACGGATGCCATAAAACAATAATTGAGTTTCACAGTTTCTCCCAGATGAAGTGTATGGCTGAATGTCAAATCTGATGTTGATTGTTCTTCACTCTGTTTTTCCTTTCTTTCTCCGCAGGGCCCCCATGGGTGCCTCCAGTGGTGGCGGTCAGTCAGCCCAGCCTACTGGCCCATTCGTATGGGATGCCTCAGCCACCTGCCTACAGCCAAGGAGTGTCCGTCCAGTCTCCCATCATCGGAGTGACCCCAGCCATCCAGACCCCCATCCCACCGCACCATCCGCTCATGACCGCCCACTTCCAGCTTCCTCCCCTTTCCTCCCAACCTCCTGGCAGCCTGGTCCTCAACCTACAGAACCAGTCGCACTATGCCACCAGCCAGCCGCCAATCACCCCCGGCCAGGTAGTTCACCCCACCCCTCAGAGCGTGGTGGGAAACGGTCACATGACACATGTGCTCATACAGCCTCCCGCTTTGCCTTCCGCCGCACTGCCGCTAATGAACGGCCAGGCGACGACTCAGCCGGCCTCGACCAATCAGGAAAGCCCAAACGGGCTTCAGATGCTCCGTACGGTCGGAATGGGGAAGTACGAGTTCACGGACCAGAGTCATCCGAAAGGTAAGTGTTTCTCTTAGCTTGTGCGTTTGAGACTAACGAACGTGTCCGAGGATGTCTTGAAGTATCTTTTCCAGGGAAATAACCACAAACGTGTCAGGGAGACGATGTTAAAACCTGCCGAGTAGCAGCCGGTGGTGTAAAAGCATCTCCAAGGTCGTGGATTCAGTCCTGAAACAACTGTCACATAAGCAGACCTTTTCCTCGCAAACATTTACGCCAGTTTCTGAGAGTCTCCTGCTGTGAATTCTTGATGGTTTTCAAGGCTGTAAATCGTTGTTTGTACAAGATAACCTTGGACGAGACTCTGTCAGTCCAGAAACAGATGTTACGTTTTCCCTTAGCAATTTTCACATTTAATGAAGCTTTTAATCTAGGTTTAGATTGGCTTTCTAAGCTCATTTGATTTTTTTATGAGCTCTATAAAATGAGTGCAATTTACTTTCCACATCGATGCAACTTGCTATTGTCTCTTAAGATGCAAAAGAGCCAATTACATTAGACTTGCATGCATTTTTGAAATGTAACTGCTTAAAGCGCAGTTAAAGCAGTGGCATTGAAGCAGGTTTGGCTCTCTTGTTGTGGAAACTAAAGTAGACTAATGTGCCATGTGAAAGTCTCCGCTTACATAATAATGCAACCCAAATTGTTTATTTCTCTATAAATTAAGTCTTATTCATGTCAGTCATAGCCAATGTTTATTTTTATAGTCTTCTCTGTTGATAAACAACATCAACTTAAGATGATTTTTGACGTTTGAAGAGGATAAAATGAAGTTTTTAGTTAGTTTGAATTATCCTTCTTTTCCTCGCCTTCCTTCGCTTTTAAATAGCTTAAGAGCGCCGTCCACACTTTACTTTAACTGAATTTGCGGCAGTTCAGCGTTAGTTGCTTGATTGCAACTACAAAATACAAAGCCTATATATAAAACATAGAACTTTTATTAAACAAAACAAATAAAAATATACCATGCTATAGGGCAGACTATGCCTAATATAAAATAACAAATAACTTACATGAAGTTTAAATAGGTATACAAAACTGCTTCTTATTACACGCTTGTCAGTCAGATCGACTCACTCTCCTCACTAGAGAAATTAAATCTGATCTGTGATGCAGTCGCATTCAGTTTTTAAATATAGTGTCTATGTCTTTTACGGATCTAAATTATTTTTATTACCGTATTTTCCGTACTATAAGTCGCACGTTTTTCATAGTTTGTATGGTCCTGCGAATTATAGTCAGGTACGACTTATTTATAAAAATTAATTTGACATAAACCAAGAGAAATTAACTAAGAGAAAACATTACCGTCTACAGCTGCGAGAGGGCGCTCTATGCTGCTCAGTGCTCTTGTAGTCTACACTGAAGACATAGAGCGCCCTCTCGTGGCTGTAGACGGTAATGTTTTCTCTTGGTTCTAAATAAATGCGACTCATAGTCCAGTGCGACTTATATATGTTTTTTTCCTCCTCGTCATGATGTACTTTTGGGCTGATGCGACTTATACTCAGGTGCGACTTATAGTCTGAAAAATATGGTACTATAAAAAATCTAAACAACGTTGGGAGTCGGTGGGCAAGTGACGTTCCCGGTGTTGCTGCTTAACACCGGCATCACCGTCAGCACAGTCTATCACAGCAAGTCTAGCCAGATTGACCAGCCTAACAAAACTATCCAGAACTACTATTAACCATCAGGTTAGACCAACCTAGCTAAAACCAGTAAGCCACCTAAGACAGATTTAAGGTGTTTTTGTAAATATGTTTTTATTTTTATTTTATACAACTATATGATGTACGGTATTTGATTAGATTTTTGTGCTGTACTTCTGGTCCTTAAATATTTTTATTTATTTATTTGTTTGTTCATACATATCACTTCCTATGGTAAATTCAGTAAATATAGAAGCAGGTCATGTAAATTAGTGTTTTTCCTGGTGGTCAGGGCTCAAAATGTGGTATTGCACACTGTAAAAAAAAATTAATAAATAAAAATCTCAGTAACATTGGAAATATGCGTTTAATTGTTGCTTTAAATTTTGAAGTAAATCAAAGAATTGGCAAAGCTATAACTCAAGAAAATATACATTTATTACACTTTTTCAATTGCTTTGAATTTAATTACTTGCATAAAATTGAGTAGAAACAGCAGAAATAGCATGTTAAATGGCAGGAAACAGATTTGTTGTAGCATAATCCTTTTTACAGTGTGCATTAAAGATACTTAAACAGATACTAAAAGCTTCTTTTTCCTCACATTTGCGGCAGTTTTGTTATGCATTTCAATGGACTGAATAGTGGCATACACTCCATTCAGTTTGGGGTCAGTTACATTTTTTATTTTATTATTTATTTATTTTGTTTTGAGTGTCCTTTTTTTCAGGTTTCTTTGATGAATTGAAATTTTGAAAGAACAGCATTTATTTAAATAGGAATCTTTTGTACCATTATAATTGATTTAATGGAACCTTGTTTAATAAAAGTGTTTTAAAAATATCTTACTGACCCCAAACCTTGAACAGCACTGTATGACTTTGGTGGTTAGCTGTTTCCCAGCTCAATGAATTCCCTTCACTTTCTTAATTAGCTAAAAATGGTCCGGTTCTCTTGACTTAGATGGTTGGCTCATTTATTCACTCACACGTTTCACCTTGTTGACCTAATTAGCACATCGGAGCACTTTAGATATAAGATCTGGTTGACCGAGAGCTTGGCGTTTTTAGCTCAGTTTCCTGTTCCTAAATCTCTTTAAAGAAGCGCAGACCCTTCATGGGTCAGTACACACCAGCAGCAGTGTGAAAGTGTGGCCTTATCTCTTAATACAGCTGCGTTGTGCTTAAGTGCAGCTGGCAAGGTTAGCAGCAGCGTGAGAGCGCTCCCCGTCTGGCCTCGATTTGCACTAACATAGGTCTGGAGGTCCTTCTTTGTGCTCTTGGCTGTTTTTAGAGATGGAACTGGACAGGTTCCTGTCAATTAATGCTGAGTGTGGATTGCTTTCTAGGAACACTTTGGACAGTCTGTTCTTCCCGATGGTCATACGCAGAGATGTATAAAGTACTAGAGAACCATACTTGAGTAAAAGTACAAGTGCTCTATCAAAAAAGTGACTTGAGTAGAAGTAGAAGTGCTCTTTAAGCACCACACTTAAGTAGAAGTACTAAAGTATTCAACATTTTTTGTACTTAAGTATTGCAAGTAGTCTATTTTAAAATTTACTACTCAAGTACTGAAAGTAAAAGTAGAAGTATTGTGTTATGTAGCTATTAAAGGGGGGGTGAAATGCTCGTTTTCACTCAATATCCTGTTAATCTTGAGTACCTATAGAGTAGTACTGCATCCTTCATAACTCCAAAAAGTCTTTATTTTTATTATATTTATAAGAGAAAGATAGTCTGTACCGATTTTTCCCGGAAAAACACGAGCGCCTAGAGGCGTGACGTGTGGGCGGAGCTAAAGAATCACGAGCGCCAGTAGACTTTTGAGTTGATAGCATGTGGAAGCTGTGACACAGATCCAGAGGCTGAAATTTAACAAGAGCAGCATCAGCAAAGGCGGTATGCTATGTGGTATGTACTGAAACTGTATATATTTGCTTAGCGGTTTTGGAAAATGACTAAGTTCCACTTTGTCGTCTTTTTTTTTTTTTAAGCTGTACATGTGGAAACTGCAGTTTGATGACAACATCGCATGTTGTTTACTTGATAGAAGTAACTCGGTTACTCGGTAGAAGAGCGCGCACTTAGGACCCATATAAGGAAATTCCGCTCCATCTAACGTCACACAGAGCCATACTCGAAAAAAAACTTTCCGAAACTTGTGACAAACCGGAAGAGGTTTTTTTAGAACAAAAATACTCCTTCAAACGTACAACTTAATTTTTGAAACTTTGTCCATGTTTAGCATGGGAATCCAACTCTTTAGCAGTGTAAAAAAACTCAGTATGCATGAACTAGCATTTCACCCCCCCTTTAAAGAAAGTAGTCAAAAGTTTGAACATATTGTTTTTACTGTTTCAAATGATTAACCTAAAGGACAATCACAATTCCTTTGACTGTAACTTCTTGTAAACAAAAAATGGTTACTAGGGTTAGTTAGCCCAATTTGCAAAATGATGTCATTAATAACTTACCCTCATGTTGTTTCAAACACGTAAGACATCAGAGGGTCATTTAGAATTTTTTGAAGCATCGAAAATACATTTTGGTCCAAAAAGAGCAAAAACTACGACTTTATTCAGCATTGTCTTCTCTTCCGTGTCTGTTGTAAGACAGTTAAAAACAAAGCAGTTTGTGATATCTGGTTCGCGAACGAATCGTTCGATATAACTGGATATATTTGAAACAGTTCACCAAATCGAACTGAATCATTTTAAACGGTTCGCGTCTCCAATACGCATTAATCCACAGATGAATTAAGCTGTTAACTTGTTTAATGTGTCTGACACTCCCTCTGAGTTAAAACAAACCAATATCCCGCAGTAATTCATTGACTCAAACAGTACACTGACTGAACTGCTGTGAAGAGAGAACTGAAGATGAACACCGAGCCGAGCCAGATAATGACTCGTTCACGAGTCAAGAACCGTTTCTGTCAGATGCGTCCGATTCGTGAACCGAGGAGCTGATGATACTGCGCATGTGTGATTTAGCGTGAAGCAAACCGAAACACAGAGCGTCTGAACCGAACTGATTCTTTTGGTGATTGATTCTGAACTAATTCTGTGTTAATGTTATGAGCCAATGTGCAGTCAACGCCAATGACGCCATTGCATCGAGCGCAAAAGAATCGGTGAACTGTTTTCTTCAACTGGTTTATTGAATCGAACTGTCAGAAAGAACTAACGTTACTGGTCATCCGAAAACCTATGCAACCGGTTCTTGACTCGTGAACGAGTCATTATCTGGCTCGGCTCGGTGTTCATCTCTCTCTTCACAGCAGTTCAGTCAGCACGCGCAGTCTCGCTTGATTCGCTCAATGATGTGCCAGCGTCATCAAACCTCTCATCTACAGTTCTGGCAGTGGTTTGTAATGGAATGATTCGTAACATTATTATAATTGTAACGAGTAACGATGCAGCACATAAAAAAAATATCGGAGTAAAAGTATTAAACTCAGCGAAAATATGTACCGAAGTAAAAGTGGAAGTAGGAGAAAAAAATAATACTCTAGTAAAGTACAGATACCGCCTTTTAGTACTTAAGTACAGTAGTGAAGTAGTTCTACTTCGTTACTATACATCTCTGGTCATAAGAGAGTTCATTTGACCATTTTGGGTTGGTTTGGGTTTGTTTGGCTGTTGTCCAGTTGGGAAACTGTCTAAGCTTCAGTCCGTTCACTGACCATCTTTGTGCATATTACACTCAAAATGGCAATTGCTAGAAGAAAATCAGCTATGTGAAAATAAGGAAAGTGTAATTTAATCTTTGAAAGATATTACATGTAATATCCTCCAGCAGAACTCTATATTTTGCTTTGTTTTGCTTTTTGAATGACTTCCTTTTTTCTTTGATAGTCCATTTTTATTTTAATTCAATTTTTATCTCATTTCATTTTAATTACATGTTATTACTATTTATATTTATTTATTTTTGTTTGTTTTGACATTTTATTTATTTATTTATTTATTTAAGAAAAACCCACTTTTAAACAGCACATAAAAACAAACAAACCAACCAACAAACAGAAAATACTGTGGTTGTTCAGGCTACTTTGACTTTTGTCTAGCAACGTATTTAATTTAATTTACATTTTATGAACTCTTATCATTCATAGTATATTTTTATAAACTGTTATGAATACTTATGACTCCAGAAATCTGTTTTTGAAAGATTTGTTCGCAAAATGTACCGCTTAGTGTTTTCACTATTGACTTAGATTAACCTTCTGTGCAAAGCACTTTGCATTTAGTAGAATAGATGCTCATACGAAGAAGGTACTCAGTGATATTAAAGGAAGGGCAGTGCTGTTATATCCACTGACAAATGAGTGATGCTACATTTTATCATTAGTTCACATCCATTTAATCTATGGCACAAAAATAAAGTCCACATTAAAGTCTGGCAGAGAAGGACTCATTAGTGTTTTATGCAGTATGCACTTCTATCTTCTATGTGGCTTTTTCAAAAGAGCAGATTTTCTCTAGTTCATACAGCAGTTCTCATTTCATTTGAAAGGTGATCAAATGTCTCTGACCATGAATCTATTTCTGCATCGTTTTTGATTTTTTAAACTCCGAATTTGTCATTGTAGTTTAATTATTGGTTGGGATATTTAACATATTCTTCTTCAAAAGTGATGAAATGAAACTTCAAGAAGTCAGGAAATTCAAGGCCGCCCCGGGGTTGTTTCAGAGCCATTGAGCTGATTTATATTGTTCCGAATGTCTTATCAGCATAAAAATACGGCTTTGAGATTACAGTGGGGGTGTAGAAAGTCTTTGCCAGTGACATGTGGTGTTTAAGGCCGACAGCTGTTTTCGGGATAGACGCCAGTGGCGCTGCTCTGTCACACTCAGAAGGGAAGACACGCTTCAGAAATATATTGTTTCTCAATGAGCAGTTGCCTAAAAACACTATATTTCACAACAGAACAAGACAGATTGAAGACTGAGCCCATATTTTTAGACTTAATGAGATGTTGGCCCCGATTGGCACCAAAACCGACCTGAATATCTCATCTGATCAAGGAGAGCTGGTTCCTTGGTGCCAACATGTTGGCTGCGGTTTTCTCAAACACTTGAGATGGGAACCTCTCTAAAATTCAGTGCACAGAAGAGTTTTTTTGGGGAGGGATTTTTGCCGGTGACAGAATTCAGAAGTAAAAGGATTATGTTGTATCAGAGGCACCTACAGTAAAATCGCATAAACATTCAGACGCAAACAGAATTGACTCACTCGTTGGGTTTGAAATGGTAATTTATCATCACATTGCATCGTGAAATCATGTGCAGAGTGTAGGTGTGTGTATTCAGAAGTGACTAGTCGGTCTTAATTAACCTAGTTTATCAGTCATTTACCCAATGGGTCATATTTTTTGGATGCTATATATTATACAAAACCTGCTCTTGTGTAAAAAAAAAAATAGTAAAAATTGAAACAGAACAGTTTGTTGTTGAGAGCAATGGATTTCAAACTTTCTTCAAACTATATTGCTATGGTGTTTTAAAGAGTAGGGATTTAAAATTATTTTGATAATATTAATAATTAAAGATGTAATGATTCACTCAACTCATGATTTGATTCGATTCACAATTTTTATTTCACGGTTAGATTTATAAAAAAATTACAAAATGAGATCAAAGACAAATTATACAGTAAATGAAAAGGAATCGTTTAATTGCTGCACGTTTCTTTGTTAATTTGAAATATAACAAAACTAAACTTACATTTTAAAACTATAATTATAACTATAATTTCGAAAGTTTGAAGCAAAACAGAATGGTCTGACTTTAGTTTTGTGAAACTATACATAAAACATATCTGTATGAAACAGCAGACAAGTTGAATGAGACACAAGTTCACTCTCTGCCAGCAGGTGGCGCTTATGAACAGCAATGATGAAGTGTTCCTGGGTTACTGCTGTAAACAAAGCAGAGCTACGCTTATTAACTGTAATATGCATCATTCAATGGCAAGACGAAAAGAAAATGGCATCTAAACTATCATTTACTATATATATATATATATATATATATATATATATATATATATATATATATATATACAACAATTCAACTCAAATTGTGAAACTCTTGTATTAAATAAATTCTGTTCACACAGACTGAAGTAGTTGAGTTGGTGGGTTTTTGTTAAGTGTGAGCTGAATGAACTGAAATAAATGAACTTTTCCACTATATTCTAATTTACTGAGATACACCTGTGTAAATATATATATATATATATATATATATATATATATATATATATAGTTAAGTCAGTCATGAAGCTCCAGTTTGTGCAGGCTGATGGTTTTTAACGTAACTGATGATATTCAGAGAGTTAAACGACTTTGCAAAAGCCAATTGGTTGATGAACTTACTGCCTTGCCTTTATATGGCTGGCTAGCATTCACTGCAGTGCGCTTTTCACCTTCCCCAGCTCCACCTGTATAGATCTGCTATGGGTTATTTTGCTATATATGCTTTTTGTGTAGCAGCAGTATGTCACCGTATTGTCGAATGCATTGGCAGTAGCAAGTTCCTGCTCTTGCTTGCAACAGCAGCAATAATCTACAACTACAGCAACAGCAGCAGCAGCAGTGTAGCAGATCTATTCCACCAAGACCAAGTACATTATTATTGTCATTTCCATCACCATGCTAAAATCTTCAGAGAGTTGTCATGTTTAATATATATATAGTTCATTTAAAAAGTATATTTTTTTATATTATTGACATTGACCTCATTAAGTTGGTTGGAGTTTTTGTAGTGTTTGTCTGAATTCACAGTCAGAAAGCTCATCCAACAGTCCCAGCCATTTTCCACATCCAAGTGACACTAGTACAGCAACTTTGATCTGTTCGCTTGGAAATGACAGTCGTGTTATCCAGCGCAGTTCAGACTCCCCGTGAGTCCCATCTCGGGGAATGAGTCGAGACAAGCTGCTGGGCCGTTGACATGGAGGCAAACACAGACTCTTTGCAGGATTCCTTGTCTCATTAAGACAGAGCGGCCTCGGGCCATGCGTCATACGCCCTGCTCCCGGAGCCACACATGGAGAAATGAAGCTGAGCGCGCTTCTCCTCGCGTTATAAATGAACGAGCATCCATGTTAATGAGCAGGGACTTGAGGAACGATGCCATAACTCTGCAGGAATAAGTGTGTGATGGACGACGCAACATAAGATATCGTAAGATCACATGTGCAAGAATCGATCCAGAGTAACTTAATGTTCTCTTTGTTGTGCTCACAACAGCAACACGAATATGTTTTCTTCAGATATAGAGCTTAACATTTGGGTTCTGGGAGTAAAAACGCTATTGTGACATTAATTTTCAACAATCGCTGAAAAACCTTTACAGACAGACATTTAGTGAGCTCTGAGGTTATTAATCAGTGGTATATGCTTTGTTGAAGCCATCTGTTTGCATAAATGTATTTTGAAAATAAAGGTAATAAAATATTATATTTAAAGTAATTTAGTAGTGGAATTCATATTGAAAACTACATTACCCACAATGCAGTATAAAAATTCCACAAATCAGCTGCACCGAAAAAAATATTTAGCTCCGTCCTCTTTACCAACCTATGCCACTATCCTTCAAACCAATAAGTTTTACCCATTTGAACAGTGAGAAGTTTTTAATCATTTAAATTTTAATCAAATTTAGTATGATCACACATTCTTTGATGCTGTATATTTTAATAAGTACAGGTCAGAATAAGTAGTTGTTTCATTTTTAGATGAATATATGTTATGCTAAGTTATGATTTCATCCATTGAACTAAAGTTATTTGAAATATTAAAATAGACACTTGCATTTAGATGATTACAAAATCACTTTTGTAAATTTAATTTGATGTTAACACTAAAATGGGACGTCTCATATTTGAAATATAATAAATGAATACATACATGTACATAGGTACATAAATCTGTACCATCTGTATTATATATATATATATATATATATATATATATATATATATATATATATATATATATATATATATATATAAATATATTAGGGATGCACCGGTTGACCGGCCATAAATCGGAACCGGACGGTTTTTGCTTAAAATACGCGATCGGCAATCGGCCGGTTTTTGGTATTTTTCTGGCCGATTTTTTACCGGAAGTGCGGCCGCATGCACAGACTACATTGAAATCATTCGCTATCATGTAATTTGTGTGGAAGTATTTTGAAATCTGTGCACAGGACACGGGCAGCCGATCAGCGCTGGAAGTGCAGAGCTACATGTCTGAGGCACAGGTAGCAGGAAGCGTTGTTGTACTGTTGCTCAAATAAGAGCGCCTTTTCTGCACGCACTAAAGCTGCGCGAGCCTATACTGTACCGGTCCGCGTCCTGCACACGAGTAGTGGACAGTGAAGAGATGTTCAGATCAACTTCTCACGTGTTGGATGAGAAACGAAACGGACCAAACTGACAAAACTGAAATGTTTTTTTTTTTTTTTTTTGTATAAAGTAGAACCTGCATACACTTTTGAAAAGACAGAAGTGAATGTCAGTTGTATAGGAGGATTATTTTTATTTTACCTTAAAAATACATCGACTTAGTGAAAAAGTCTTTCATTCATCCAATTAAAACATTTATGGGTAATGATTCACAACTATATAATTTTTTTAACTGGAGACAATAGTTATTTATTTTTCATTGGCTCAAGTAAATAAAATATATATGTGAATCACTACCCTAATTTTTCTCTTTTTTTTTTTTGGACGAATGAAACACTTTGCATCTGTTTTTATTAGCACCAACATTATTTGATTTCAACATTTTGGAATAATTTATTTATATAGCATACTTTTTTCATTCTCACTGGTAAAGCTTTTTTTTTTATTTAAAACCAAATTTAAAAACTAAAACAAATACTGAATGCTGATTAAGAAACATGTTATTGAATGTGTGTTGATTGTGGTGTTTGGATTGTAGAATGCAGTTACTGTCTTTAATTTCACATGGTTACAGTTAATGTTTTATTTAAGGTCAGTTCTATGTAGTTTCAACCCAATTCAAAAACAAAAGCTAAATGCTGATGTCTGTACCATCTGTGTATGTATTGAATGTAGTCTACTTACTGTGCAGTTACTGCTGTTAATTTCAGATGGTTACGGTTATTGTTTTCAATAGCCAAAAGCCAGTTTGGCCTATTGAATAACAAATAAACATCTTGTTTATGCACACTTTCCTTCTTTCTTGTTTGTTGCTTAAAGATAAACAAAAAAAATCGGAAATCGGTATCGGAATCGGCCAGTTTGCTAGTAAAAAAATCGGTATCGGAATCGGCCAAGAAAAATCATGATCGTGCATCCCTAATATATATATATATATATATGTATTAGGGGTGGCACGGTTATACTTTTTCACGGTTCAGTTTGTTTAACGGTTTTAGAGTCACATTTTCGGTACAGTTCTATGTGCTATGTTTATGGAAAAACTATACTTTCTAATTAAAAAAACAAGAAGAATATTCTATCCAACTACAAACAACAGCACAAATAAATGCAATAGAGTAAAGATAAAAACAATAAACATTAATTTTCATTTTTTTATTTTATTTTTTTATTTTTTTTAGGTAGGTCTAGCAAAGGAGAATGAGAGTGTGTGAAAGCAAGAATATATGTATGTGAAAGGAGACTGTAAGTGTGTGAGAGCGCCATAATGAATTAAGTCTTGTACGGCCCCTCATAGAATCATGTTATGATTTATGGGGAAAATATTTCTGGAACCAGTGCCTCTCGAAAAATGGGCGGGCACTAAAGCACTCCATTGTGTCTAGATGAAAGAATAGATATGTAAAACGAGCCCTGTGTGCACATAAACACCTCCAGGAGAGTTCGGTGCTCTACAGTACACCAAATCCCATGATGCATCATTGTAAAGAGCCTGTGATTTTATAGCAGTGCCGCAGCTGCGGAGCTCACAAGGTCTAGGGATTGTTGTAGAAATCAGCTTGAGAGTGTTGGAGCAGCGTTCCCCTGCCGTTCCAGACAAATGACCTACAATGGCACGGCTAGTTTTGGCTGTTCAATTAGGAAACTAATCAGTTTAGACAGATGATTAACACTGCGATACAAGGGCCACCCCTGGAGCACCCCGCTTTGACACAGACTCTGCTGCTGCTTCTGTCTTTTGCATATACACTTGTACATTTGTGTGCATTTATTAAAATATTGCTGTCATTGTGTATCCTAATTACAAGCTTATCTGGAAGCCGTGCTGCAAGTTTCAGACATTTTAATGAGCACATTTATTTGTGTTCTTAATAGCTGTTTTTTACTGTGCAGTCTTAACTGATAATCTGGAATAATAAGGTCGGTTCAAGCGTTGCGTTTATCTGAAACAAATACTGGTGCCAGTGAAATTAGGATCCTTATTATCCTTATTGTGTTATAGTTATATACAGTGTCTTCTAAAACTATTTGGATGCTGAAGACTTATTAGAAATATTTAGTAATATAGTAATAGTAATATATAGTAATATATTTAGAAATATTTAAATGGCATTGTTTTAGATAACAGTACCTAAAACTATGATAGCAAATATTAAAAAAATTTTAAGATATAAAAATAATAATTATAATAGCTATAATAATAATAATAATAATAATATTTATTATTATTTATTTATTTATTTTTTATTTTTTATTATTATCTACTTATTTTTATTTTATTTTATTTTATTTACGTTTTTATTTTAAGTTACATCTACTTTTTATTTTATTTTACATGATTATACTTATTTATTCTGTTTTGATAAACACAATTTATATTGACGCCAAAAAAACAGACCAGTTCACTGCTTTTTTTATTTTATATAATAAAAAAAAATAATAATCATTTATTCATCAATAAGCCCTTAAATGCTATATATTATCACAAAGTTTGGAAAAAAAAATCTCATTTTATTTTTAGGTCCTATGAAGGTATATGTTGTTATTATGATATTTATGATGTTACTTATGCATACATTTATAAATAGTTATACATAGTTCATAATTATACATAATTATACTTTATAAATGTTAATTATGTATACTTTAAAAAAGTATTTGGATACTATAAGAGACTTAATGTTTGAATGTTATCGTATTAGATAACAACAGATCAAAATAAGATTTTTTTTTTTTCGTTTTGTTTAATTCTGCGATTTTGACAAGAAAAAGAGAGCCCAGCTCACTGCTTTTGAGTTTTGTGTGTAACAAAAAAAAATACCATTAATAAAAAATCAAATAAAATGTATATAATAATATTGTGAAGAAGCCTATGAAAGCTGAATATTATCACAAAATGTGATCATTTTATTATAGGCCTACTTGAGAGTCAGACTTAGTCAGGTAGTAATAATACTGGCCTATCATACAGTATCTGTCACGGTTTTACGCTGCCTGAAGGAATACGGAGTCGAGGATAAACGGAATAAGGTTTTTAATATAAACAACACAGGGGATATCCAACATGGAGCACAGAGGTAGACACACGTAAGTAGCAAGTGATGAATGAAGACCCGACAAAACAGAACTGAAAGGACAAGGCTTAAGTACAAAGGATAATTGGGGAAACACAGGTGGATGGAATCATTAAATTAACAGGGACATGGAACACATGAGGAAGATAATAGACACACCTGGGAACTAATCAAACTAAACACGGAAGACAGAAACTGGGTACTGGGGAAAAAACACTAAATGAGTCCAGGTGTGTGACAGTACTCCCCCTCCCGGTAGGTGCGTCCTCGCACCGTAGAAACAACAGAGGGAGGCGTGGGTGGGAACTTGGGAGGAGGTTCCGGTGTAGGACGGACTCCCAGGAGGGGGCCAGCAGACAGGGACCACAGAAGGAGGAGCCAGGGAGGAGACGACGGAGGAAGGAGCCAGGGAGGAGACAGGAGCAGGAGGAGCCAGATGGTCCACCAGAGACCAGCCAAGACGGAGATCCAAGGTGGAGTCGACGGCGGGAGGAGCCATGGTGAAGGAGGGGTCGACGACACCAGGGGGCCGACAGGCGGAGACTGCACCGGTGGGTGAGGAGCCCAAGATGGAGCAGCACAGCCGCAGAGCCAGGGTGACGTCGAGGATCCGGAGGGCCTAGGTGGAGCTGAAGGCTCAGGCGACCAAGGCAGAGGCGGGGTCCTGGCAGACCGCTGTGGAGCCGGAGTGACCGAGGATGGAGGTGGAACCGGAGGGAAGGAGGAGCCTGACAGAGCCGGAGGGATGGAGTGACGAGGTGGAACCAGAGGAGTGGAGTCCCGAGGCGGCGGATGGTCGACGACTGACCAAGGTGGAGCCGGAGGGACGAGGGAGCCCGGTGGAGCAGGTGGGATGACAGGCCACGGTGGAGACGAGGGAGCTAAGAGCCAAGGCGGAGCCGCTGGGTCGAAGGACCGAGGAGGAGTCCAGGGCTCGGAGGCTGGAGGCGGAGACAGGGCCTTAACACGCCAAGGCGGAGCTGGAGACTGGCAGTCCAGCGGCGAACCACCGCGCCCCGATGGCGCGGACTGAGGGTGAGCTGCGGGACTGACTGGCACCAGCAGGGATGACGAGGAACTGGCTGGTCTAGGAGGAGGAGAGAGGAGAAGGATGGGAGGAAGGACAGGAGGATCAGGACTGGACGGAACCAGCGAAAGAGGAGTAGAGGGACCAGCAGGTTTGGGAGGAGGCGGGAGAGGGAGGCTGGGAGGGAATACAGGAAACACAGAAGATTCAGGGCTGGGCGGAACCAGCGGTGAAACAGAAAAATCATGGCTGGGCGGAACCAGCGGAGACACAGAAAATTCAGAGCTGGGCGGAACCAGCGGAGACACAGAAGATTCAGAGCTGGGCGGAACCAGCGGAGACACAGAAGATTCAGAGCTGGGCGGAACCAGCGGAGACACAGAAGATTCAGAGCTGGGCGGAACCAGCGGAGACACAGAAGATTCAGAGCTGGGCGGAACCAGCGGAGACACAGAAGATTCAGAGCTGGGCGGAACCAGCGGAGACACAGAAAATTCAGAGCTGGGCGGAACCAGCGGAGACACAGAAGATTCAGAGCTGAGCGGAACCAGCGGAGAAACAGAAAACTCAGGGCTGGGCGGAACCAGCGGAGAAACAGAAGATTCAGAGCTGGGCGTAACCAGCGGAGAAACAGAAAACTCAGGGCTGGGCGTAACCAGCGGAGAAACAGAAAACTCAGGGCTGGGCGTAACCAGCGGAGAAACAGAAAACTCAGGGCTGGGCGTAACCAGCGGAGAAACAGAAAACTCAGGGCTGGGCGTAACCAGCGGAGAAACAGAAAACTCAGGGCTGGGCGGAACCAGCGGAAATGGAGCAGAGGAAATGACTGGAGGAGGTAGGAGTGGGAGACTGAGAGGGTATACAGGGGAATCAGGGCTGGACGGAACCAGCGGGGAAACAGGAATATTAGGGATTACCTCCGTAGACCAGTCCATCAGATCCAGAACTTGCTCCATATGACTTTCAGAGACTGCATATAGCTCACCCTCAGTCGCAGGAGTGTGGGCAGGGCTTTCCTCCACGCCCTCGATCTCCACGAGGACTCCCACGATGCACGGTGTTGCCGGCTCACACACCTGGTCAGTCGCGCTCTCGAGTTCCGGCTCCCTGTCAGTGGATGGCTCGGGCTCTGCGGCTGCGGTGGGCTCTGGCTCCGTGCGGCGTGATGGTGGCTGGCTGGTCTCTGGGTCGGGAGTGGGGCTGGCGAGGTCCTCTATGGGGCAGACGGTGAGAGGTGACCCATTTCTCGCCAGAGTCCACTCCACGTATGCGGCGAAATCCTCTCGAGGACCATCTTCGGACGACAACGCTCTGCATTTGGAGTTCAGGCTGGTGTTGTAGAAGGTGCAGAGCGCGCCGTCCGGGTAGCTGGTGGCATTAGCTAATAAGGAAAACTGTCTGGTATGGTCCTCGAGAGAACGTCCTTCCTGCTTCAGCAGGAGGATGAGGAATTCGGGACGATAGAGGGGATCCATAGACACTAAGAAACGAAAAGACTGTGAAAAAACAAAAGCAAAACGGAGGGAAGAACACGCAGTTTTCTATTTTCTCCTTTAGGTCGGGTCTTCTGTCACGGTTTTACGCTGCCTGAAGGAATACGGAGTCGAGGATAAACGGAATAAGGTTTTTAATATAAACAACACAGGGGATATCCAACATGGAGCACAGAGGTAGACACACGTAAGTAGCAAGTGATGAATGAAGACCCGACAAAACAGAACTGAAAGGACAAGGCTTAAGTACAAAGGATAATTGGGGAAACACAGGTGGATGGAATCATTAAATTAACAGGGACATGGAACACATGAGGAAGATAATAGACACACCTGGGAACTAATCAAACTAAACACGGAAGACAGAAACTGGGTACTGGGGAAAAAACACTAAATGAGTCCAGGTGTGTGACAGTATCTAATAATCATACAGCGGAAGCACTTGTGTGTACTTCTCTTTTTACCCCTAATAATTTTCCTTAATCTGTTGTCATGATGTCACACACACAGAGCCAGGTGAATTTGTGCTGAACGGTGTGTGAAATTACAAGAAAAGGTCCTACCGCTTTAAGATGCCAACTTTAAAATGCGACGGCAAATTAAGACATATTCAAGGCATATTTTTCTCTCATATCATTCCACAGGCCAGATTGGACTTCCCCAATTGCTGTAGTTTTGTATGTTTGCATGTTGGTTGACTGCACTAGTAAATCTGTGTGACAGTACAGCGAAATACTGCTGCTGCAATCAGCTTCAATAACATTTATTGCTATTCATGGGATCCGGAAGCCTTTTCCAGCAAACCCGTGGTGTTTAGCAGGATGAATGTGCTCTTTAAAATGTGAAGACCTCAGTTGTGGCTGCATCGTTATTCAGATTTCCCTCCAAAAAGATTGAATGGGTTGTATGTTTGATTGCGGACACATCTTGCCGGCGTGTCATGATGGGAAAACATTCATATTTATCACATTTAAATGTTGCACCTGTTTGTGAATGCCGAGCGGGTTGTTTAAAAGTGCAGTGTTTGGGACTAGTCTGACTGTTGAATGCAGGAAGCAATTTTGACATTTTGCTATCTGTCAATGGAAGGAAAATATCTGGTTTGTGATTATCTAGTGGTGCTGTTACTCCTTTGGCATTGGGTTAGCATATGATGTTTATGGGGGTCTGTGCTCACGTTATTAATTTAGCAAAAAAGATCAATTATGCATTCAACGTCCGTTTGCTAAACCTTAAAAATGACTCTGTATACGCAATGAAAAGTCATACATCTTTATTGCATTGCATTTGGATGGAGGAAGGAGTGGATGCTATTTACTTCCCTGATCAACATCGGTAAAAGGTGGAATGAAGATGAGAGGGTTAATTGTGGTTTCTGTGCCGTCTGCTGGTGGAGACTGTGCTCGGTGTATCCATATCAGAATTTATTAGCAAAGATTTCATGTGAAGGCTAAAATGAAGAAGTTTTTAATGAGCTTTAATGGAAAGTCAAACAGCCTGAAATATTTTGCTCACGAGTGTGTTTCGAAGATGGTGTTACAGTGAATTTGGGCGTGAGGTTATACTGTGTAATTTGTGTTAACATTGTGTTTTTAAATGATCAAATAAAATAAACGTTTAATAAAGTTTTATTATGATAATCTTACATATTAATAATGTCATCAGAAATGAATTAAATGTAATTTTTAAATGAAATTAAGTCAAATATATAATTAATTTATTATTAATTAATTAATATATATATATATATAATTAATTTATAATTAATAATTTTTAATATATAAAATTTGTAGGATTTTCTTTTTGAAGAAGAATTTTTTTGTTGTTGTTGTTCAGCAAGGACACATGCTGAAATGTCACAGTAAAGACTTTCACATTGTTGCACATGATTTCTATTTCAGTTCAATGTTGATCATTTGAACTTTCTATTTTAATCAACTGTTTCCACAAAAATATAAAGCAGTACACAGTTTTCAACATAATAATGATAAGTGATAATGATAAGAAATCTTTCTTGATCAGCAAATGGTCGTATTAGAAGGATGTGACATTGAAGACTGGAGTAATGATGCTGAAAATTAGCATTTCATCACAGGAAAAGTTACATTTTACAATATATTGTCTCACATGACATGCAAGAAAAAATAAATAAATTGTGCGCACGATTTACTTATTCGTTCCCTCAGTTTACTAAAACGTGCACACGATTACTATTGCGTTCGCTCGATTTGCGAAATCGTAAATCGAGGTAACAAATTAGTAAATCTTGCGCAATTTATAATCGAGTGAACGCAATAGTAAATCGAGGGAATGCTATAGTAATCATATGCACGTTTTAGTACATTGAGGGAACGAATTAGTAAATCGTGCACACGATTTAACATTATATTGTTTCCTGTGTGTCATGTGCAGTGCTCCGTAGACGACAGTTATTTTAAATTGTAAAAATATTTCTCAATTTTCACTCCATTTTTAATGAGATAAATGCAGCTTTGGTGAGCATAAAAGACTTCTTTCAAAAACATTTGACTGTAGCGTAGAAAATATATGCTGAAAAGGCCACATATGCTGGTTAGTGTTGGTTTAGTACTAGACTAGCTGAACAGAAGCTATTTAGGCGAGTAAACGACGACAGAAATGAGAGAAGCTTGCTGGGAAGCTTCACCAAAGATAACATACAGTACATATAATTTGCTGTATTTATTTCAGTAGTTACCATTGTTGTGGGCATGACTTTGGACTATTGTGCCTTCCTAAATCATCTCTTTTGATGAAAGTAGTCCATTTGCTATCTCAAACAGGAGTACATAAAGTGGATTATGGGAGGATTACGTGCGGACTCATCCCGGTTGTGTATTATAGTTTCTAGAATAAAGAACAAAGACGAGCCCACGCCAAATCCTCCAATAATCCGGCTGCTTGTTATCCTAATTTCTGAAAGCAGGTGTAAATGCGAGCATGTCTGAGGAGCAAAGAGTCAACGCTAGATCATTATTTTGCCATCATCCATTGAGATGTATTTGGAGCTGGAGTGGAGGTTGGTGTGAGCCTCTTCCTGTTATGTTTCTTAAGAAGGGAGCAGCCCTCTGTGAGCCATACATTACGTCCCCTGCAGTTAATATGCAGTCGGCAGGAGAGCTCATTAAGATTGATCATTCGCCGACCGCCTCCTCCGTTCCCAAACTCTGCCGTGCCTTCATTAATCACTCGCCTTTCAAGATAACACTCCGCGTCGCCTGACAGGTTCGCTCCGAGACACGGAGCCGTGGCCGGGAAACTGCAGCCGCTCTCTCTCACGGCATGTCCACAAACTGTCACCAACTCCTCTCAGATTTGCTTTCTTTCTTTCTCTTCTCTTTATCTTTATCTTTCTCCTTCTCTGTTTGTTTGTCTTTCATTCATTGTCTTGATGTTTTATAAAACACTTTATAGTCTGCTTTGTGCTCTTGTAAATCATTGTAACATTTTTCTTATTGTTGCACCTTTAAGTGTATAATTAAATCACATAATAAAGACCCGATATCATTTATTGTTAAAAGGTTTTACTTTTTGGAGATTTAATATTTAATTTTGGTGTTTACGTTTGTAAAATTCTAACCTGAAGTATTAACTGTTTGTGAACGATGAGAGCTCAAATCATGCAGCTTATTAAGGAAGGATGAGCTTTTACGTTAATGAAAATTTATATTTATTTATCTATTTATTTATGTTTTCCTGGAACTAAATCAGCGTATTAGAATGATTTCAGAAGGATTTTGTGACACTGAAAACTGGAATAAAATATTGCTAAAAATTCCGCTTTGCATCACATGGATAAATAAATAATAAAATAAAATAGAAAACAGTTCATTTAAATGGTAATATTTTGCAGCATTAATGTTTTTACTGTATTTTTGATATAATAAATGCAGTTTTGGTGAGAGGTTTTTTTCACAAACATAAAAGAATTAATGTAAAAAATACATGTAATTAAATTTAATTAATGATTAATTAATGAAACATTTTTATTAACGGCAATTAATGTAATGTAAAAGGTCTTGAGTAATATACGTATGCACACTTTATATATTTTTTTTATTTGTTATATTTTCTTTTATAAAACTTTCTAATAATTATGATGACAAAGTATTATATTTCTGCTTTTTTATATAAAGATTGGTATATTTATGTATATATACGTATTTCATTGTACTCTGTATTTCTGAAACCGGTCATGCCCATCATTTATTTAAAGAGCTGTTTTAAGCAGGGTGCTTAGCCGATGAGACGTCTGACAGGGGACTTGATGAGATTAGCCTCTGGAAAACAAGAGCCGAGGTTTTCCTGTGACATTTGGGCGTGAAACCACCTTTCCCAAACCAACCTCTGCTCTCGGTTGCATCAGACGGCTTTTTTAAAAAGTTCACACTTGAGTGCCGCTGACGTGTGTCCAGCCCTCACAGTCTCATTATCAGAAGGGTAAGAATCGAGGTCAGAGAAAATTGATGCCAAACTAGTTCCTTTCATTCTCACCAGGAGACGAAGTGACATTCAGACTGCGGCTCGCAATCAGAGCGGTCTCGTTTGCATATGCACCGAGGACGTTTTTTGTAACCAATCAAATCAGGCCTCTCCTTCCTGTGGGAGCGCTCACATCGGGGTGCAGACGGAAGCCAGCGGGTGAACCCGCCCCCTTCTCAGCAGGAAGTCTTGGAGGAAGTACAGTGTGGAGATGGAGGATGGGCTGCACCGCTCATTATACAGCAGCAGATATTCAGGACAGCCTCGTGCGCTGAAACACAATCACTTCAAGGGATTCCCAGCACACATACTGTAGACTGTTTGTGTCCTAATCGATTTGATGGAGGTGTAAGGTGAGCAGGAGGTGTTTTGTCAGGGAGTTGTAATTGGCTGAGGTTAGATGTGTGTATGTGGATAAGGGTTCGCTCACTGCTGTTACATTAAAAGTATTGAAAATGTTTGTGCTGAATTTTTAGGCAATAATTGCTGTAAGGTTTAACTTACCTTAGACTTTCACTGTATTTCTTATTTAGACAATGACAAGAAAATGAATAGAGTGGAACCTCACAGGATGAAGAGAAAGAGTTAAAGAGTTAGCTGACATGAGGGTGTCTGCCCGAAGGGATTTATTCATTATTTTGATCTTTTTTTAATGGTTCAACTTAGTGTACTGATTCATGAAATCCCAAATCATAAGTAATTGTGACTTTTTATCTCAGAATTGTAATTATTCTTAAAATGTAGACTTTATTTCTAGCGATTCTGAGAATAAATGTCAGAATTGTGAGATATAAACACATGATTCAGATGATTTTCACAATTAATATATCACAAATTTTAGCTTAAATCTTGCAATTCTGGCTTTTTTTTCAGAATTCTATATACATTCCCTATCATTTAATAAAAACATTTAAAACTTTTTTTTTCTCTCACAATTCTGACTTTATTTCTCATTATTCTGACTTTTCTTTGCAGAACTGTAAATTTATATCTCACATTTTGGACAGTTATACGTATATTGCAAGTCTGATTTAATATCTCACGGTAAAAAAAGAATTAAGTCAGAATTGTGAGAATAAGCATTCATATTCCTGCAGTCCGTAATGAGCTCCTGTCAAATCCATGGACTAACACAAACCCTAATACTCTGAGTTAATTTTTGTTGTTTTCCTGCTGGAAATTGTCACTTTCTGGAAATGGAAATAATGTTAGTAAGTTTCTTTATGACTGTTAGGTGAACATACTGTACTATAGAAGTGAATTTCAAGTTGGTGTGAGCAGATAGTGTCATTATTGTCATGTCCTCGGGTGCTGCACGAAATTGTAACATAAAAAAAAAAACCTGTTCATTAAAGCAATGTTCCAGTTGCTTCTTTATTTTGTTTTGTCTTTATGAAAATTTTCAAATGAAATGTTTTCTTGCAAATGTTGCTTTAAATGCTGTTTAATTGTTTAACTAACAAGAGCCCAGTTGTAAAATTGTTATGTGTGATTGTCACTAAGGTGTTTATTTTAACTTCGAGTTGGTTGCAATCATCTGCAGTTCCTTAAAGGGACAGTTCACCCAAAAATGAAAATCCTGTCTTTACCCACCCTGATGTCATTTTGTTTGAAACTTTCCGATTACAAAAAGATACTAGAAAATGTATAATGAAATATTGGTTTACCGATTTTAGCCTGTTAGACAAAAAGCAAAAGTGACAAGATCTGCTCAAACCAAATCAATTCAAATTCTCTTCTGTGTTTCTGACAGTGTGTAAGAAACGAACTAATGTGATTTCCATCTTTCATCTATAATTGAGGATATTCAGATACGTATGATGGGTTCATGAAACTGCATAACAGGGATGATCTGGGTATATAATAGTGTGCAATATATTATGGAAGAATCTGTCTGTAACAGGAGCAGATGCTGGTACACACAGTGCCAATGACGCGTGCATTTCTCCACTAATGAGAGCACACGTAATTAGGGATCGAGAAACAAAGGCAAGCGAATGGCAGAGTAATGCAAGTATAACTCACACATGTTCACTTATAGCACATGCATGAAGACTTCAATCTGTCATTCCATAGTTTAGAAAAGCTTTGCATGATGTACGCAGTTCAATAGCAGTGGAAATCTTTCATGATCGTTCACGTTGTGTTTGTAAAGCGACTAGCATGGGCTCCACACCTGCTAAAATACATGTTGGAAAAAAATATCATGCTTTATTGCTTAAATATACATATTTCCGCAGCATGAAATGTTTTGTATTGGTACTAGGCTCAAACATTGTAGAGCTTTTACACCCGCACGGTAGAAATAAATTGATCCCCTTGTGCTTTTCAAAGATAATCCATAATTGCCATCACTGGCGGTTCATTAGTAGTGCGGCTACAGTGAACACGTTCAGATAATAACTATTTTTGTTGTGGCTTCTCCGGTAACTGTGCAAAGCAAATTCCCTGGCCGCTAAAGCATGGCGCTTCTCAGAAACATGGACAGAAAGCATTTTCCCGGCATTATCATTGCTCAATTTGAATGCATCTGTTGAAATAAGGCAAAGCATAGGTGTGAAATATGCTTGCTTGGACATATTTTATGATGCAGACGCTGGAGTCAGCACTATGTTTGTAGTGAGCTCTATGATGTGTAACAGTACATGAAATGAAAGGCAACGATGTGCAGATTCCAAATTCTTGTTGGCTAAAGCGTAATAAAATAACTCATGTAGTAAATGGACATGATGGTGTGACGGATTTAAAAGGATTCTCTATATTTTAAGGCACGGCTGTTTTGCATTTGTTTTATTCAGACCATGTGATGTGTTGTGTCATTTCAGTACTCTTGTGCTATGCTGAGTATCGTTTGCCTAATTTGTTGTTTACAGTCATTTTAAAAGTTGCTTGTAAATCTCTCATTATGCTATATTGTTGCAAAATCATATTTTCTTTCAATTAGGACACGTTTTGTATTTCTTTTTGAAACTGGTTGATTGCAGTCCTCATTGATCAGAGCCAAACACCTCCGTTTTTGACCGAAAAGTGTTATTTTCTGATCATTTCACTAAAAAAACGGAGGTCTCAAAAAATCAGTGAGACATTTGATCAATCAGCTCTGAAAAGGAACACAAAACCTGTTCTAAAATTTTCTAAAGTGAAAGAAAATACTGCTAAAAAGATTGAATCCAGTATTAGTTAATAACATAATATAATGAGACATTTTTAAGCATTGTTTTAGGCTCGTCTTTTTTTAATTGTAAGCCACAAGTTATTGAGGTAGAAAAGTACAAAAATTATAATATATATATATATATATATATATATATATATATATATATATATATATATATATTATTACCAAAAGATTGTGTGATCGATGCCAGTAAGTTTGGTAAATTTAGTAATACATTTGTAAAATTTGGTCATATTAAACAGTATTTTCAGGGAAAAGAAAATCCTGTGTGGGGTCAGAATGATCCAAACGTGTCCATTACTGTTAGCAGATATGATTCAATAAAAGACATGATCTTAAAATGTAGTTCTCAGATATCATCTCAAAATACTGTTCACTGTTAATATTGCAAATACTTTCTTATCTGATCCTTTGTGGTGTATGCGCTCTCACACACACATCTGAGTGTGACTCATGCAGTACAGTGCAGTGGATATAGAATATATTCAGTATATTTGTAGTATTATGTGGGAGCCCAAGGGTTTTGAAAAGGTTGTAGTTCATATGGATGTCTTCGATTTTCCTCCATATGAATAAAGTGTAAGCAGGCTGTAGCTGTAAAATGGTCAAAAGAATATGTTGAGCATTCCCCTAAAATGCTAATCTAATATCTTTATTAGAAATTATGAGAATGATATATTTATTTATTTCTCTATTGCTCTATTGTTGCAAAGCAATAAGATTCAATTGTGAGAGCAAGATTAGAAGTAATTAGAAGCGCCACGGTTTCAATCGCGCTGATCTCCAAAGCAGGTTTTGTTTTGGGCAGACCCAGGGGTCACCAGTAAATGATTTCACAACACACAGTTGTTCTCTGAGATTTAATGGAGTTCAAATTAAGCACTGGCATGAGATCTTGATATCTGTGCCACTTGCTGAAAATGTTGATTGAAAATTTAATGTTTTATTTTTTTATTTTTTTAATAGACAATAATTACATGTATGTAAATATATACATATGATTCTTTTCTAGATCTAAAAAAAAAATGCTTAAATATTTCTCCATGCATATATGCATTTATTTGAAATTGCCTTTATTTTTATTAATTGTTTGTTTGTTTGTAACAGTGAAAAACTGTTACTGTATGGTGACTTGTTTCTGTTATGGGGTTAAAAATAACTACATAAATAACTGTATATTATATTACTTTATATATTTACCGGTTTATATCTTTATATATTCATTCTGAGTTTATATCTTGCAATCCTGGCTCTTTTTTTGACTGAATTTTGAGATCATGAGATTAAAATAATCCAAATAGACCTAGCTTTTTTAATTTGGTCTTCTATTTTACTCTCTATACTGCACTGTTTTACATTATTGGTTATGTTATGTTGTTTTTTGTTGTTTTATGTATAACAAATGTAATATATTGTGTAAAGTTAAAAACTACTGTTTCCTTTTGATATGTTTGGTTAATTGCCCTAAATTAACATTATAATTTGACAGCACTATAGTTTTGTTTTGAAAAATATTTACAGTAGGTAAACACATTTAAAACATCATATGCTGTAGAAAACTAGTTTAAAATATTGCTGAATTTTGGTGGTTAATTCACATTTTGGATCAAACTTTAAATCAATGTAAATGATAGAAACGTTTGAAACATTTGGTGGACATTTTTGTAAAATAATCGCACAATATCCCTGCACCAGAATTGACATTAACTGAGGAAAATGCTTTGAATAAAAAAAAAAAAAAAAAAAAAAAACATGCAGTGTTCAAAATCATTTTATTTATTAAATTTAGAATAAATGCTTGGCTGAAAATAGGATTCTACGTTGTTGTTGTTTTTTTTTAATCTATTGTCTCCATAAACCTTTTCTGGAGACATTTGAAAGTGACTAAATTGAAGGGAGGTGCTGATGTTCTGGCAAGCATGCCGTTTTTATTGTTTACATTTTTTTATATATTTATTTTTTTAAACTTCCTTTCTGGCATAATGTGACAAGTACACAAGAAACGCAAGTGGTTTCTTCCAAAGCATAATGTGTCGGTGGATTATATATATATATTTTTTTTTCAGCAACAAGGGAAGGAAAAAGGATTGAGAGAGAATTAGCATACTGTACTCCTACTGCTTTGTTCTGAACCGAGATGCAAACATATTCAACATTGAACCTAAGGACCAGCCCATCAAATATGATTTAACACTTTAAACTGATCTGGGTCTCTGTGTGTGTGTGTGTGTGTGTACATTGGTAAGTTGTGGCCATGTGCCGAAAATAATTGCTTATTCCATGAGCTAATTGCTGCGATTAATTCAGTTAATGAGTTCCTGAATTAGTCAGATAAATGCATTTGCTTGTGCTCGAGTGTGTGTGTGTGTGTGTGTGTGTGTGTGTGTGTGTCCATGCTTTGCTTGTCAATTATGAATTTTCGTCACGATTAGCCTCTCCCTCAACCAAGATGAATCTGTATTGGAACATAGCATTGCCTTGTAAACCAGTTTATTTTTAATTTACAGGGTGCTCAACCAAAAGAGGGCCAAGAGCACTAATGAGAAATATCTGCACACTTTAAGATGTTTTATTTGGAGTTCTCATGTCACACAACTTCACATTTGCAAGCTAATCCGTTCATTCTCGATTCACTTACATTATTAAGCTTCTTTTGACATATGATTAAATGCATGTTTTTTGCTTGTGTAAAAGGATTTTTATAGTAGTTTTCCTATTTTTGAAAACTTCTTCAAACTGCTTCATCTATGTTTAAACATTTATCACCTATCCTGGAGTAAAGAGCCTTGATCAACATTGTAGTGGATTTTTCTGTCATTGGAGAGGATGATCTTTGGGAGTGATGGTAATGACATTTCTCACTTTTTTGATGATGGAGAAAACTTGGGCTTGCTTATGTTGCTCATGTTAGGAAGTGCCGAAGACTGTGGAATTAACCATTTAAAAAAAAACGAACAAAAAAAGATGGATTGCTACTTAATTTTATTTTAATATATTAATTAAATATTTGTAATGTTATTCGGGGGTGAACATTTATTTGTATTAATTTATAAAATAATATCTGTCTATATAATTAATTTTTATAATTATTATAGTTTTTTTGCTAAATAGACTAGTATGGAATAAATAGAATGTAATGGCCCTGACTGTAACACTTTATATATAAATTAACAGTCATCACTAACTGTGTTTTGTCACAATCTATAAAGTTTAATCCAGCAGGAAAAGCAGATCAGCTGTGACTGATGGAAATAACCCCATTTCAATGAGTTGAATCCAAACGAGATTGCAGAAACGCTTTAAATTACCCATCAGGCCTCTTGCATTTGTGGTTTCAGTACTTTTCCAATCTCAGAGATTCTTCTTCTTTTAATATCGGTTGACTAGATAATATTTGACTTAAGTATGTTGAGTGCTTCTATATATCTGTGAAGACGAAACGTAATAAAATGTGGTTAGAGTTCAGCTAGGAGTCCTGGTTCATGTATTTTATATACTGGATTTTAGCAGAGTATATATATTTATTATGTCCATGGCTGTAGAAGGAGTTTGTCATTATTCTGAGCGGTCAGGGAATATATTTCACATCACAGCTCTGTGAGTCAGATAGTAAATCAAATCGTGATCTTTGAACTCGAACTGACAACCCTGCTGCTGCCACAGTAACCTGGATGGATTTTATTGGTGGCTTTTGCCACCACAGTTCTGTTTTTGTAAGGCCATCTGTGTGTGCGTGTGTGTGTGTGTGTGTGTGTGTCAGTATGTAGCTTGAAGTGACACTGTGCTGGTCTTGGACTCTGGGTTTTGGAGACGAGAGCACAGACTCCTGACAGGCATCTCCTCCTGTATAAGACGAGGCCAAGGATCATTTGTCCAGTGAGGCATACAGCACAGATTCACTGCCTCAGAATCGCTGGTAACATGTCCCTGGATAGTCAACTGGAAAGAAACAGGAGTAATCCACGGAGCTGCTGGAATCTGCTGCTATTCAAAGCTGAAAGAAGAAGGAAAAAACAAATAGGGATTTTCAAATCTATCTATCATCAGGTTATTTTATTTTATTTTATTTTGGTATTTCTCTAATTACATTTTACATTGAGTAAGTTAAAACTAGGAATGTCAGTTTAACATGTTAAAGAGCATTTACTTGTTTTTAAGTTTGTATTATATTATTTTATTTTCTGTTGTTTTTTCCAAGTAAATTTTTAACTGAGTAAGTTAAAACTACTTAATTTAACATTAATGTAGAGCATTAACATGTTTGCATTTTATTTTATTAAATTTTTACTTTATATTATATAATATAATATTTTATTTTATTATTTAGTTTTTTTTAATCAAATTTTACATTAAGTTAAAACCAGCAATTATCACCATGTTTAGAGCATTAATTTAATTTAATTTTATCTTTGAATCTTAGCTTTACGCATTTACTGATCATTTAGTTAATATACAATATACGCTTAATAAAACAGCAAATATGTTAAAAATCTTTACACTTTACATTACATTAAAATTTTACCAATGTTATGTGCAAAAATAATGATAGATATTTTACTAATGTTATATTCAAAAGAAAATCACAGATATTTTACTGATGTTATATTCAACAGAAAATCATCATGAGGTTACATCTAAAAATAAATGACAGATAGTTTCTCCAGGCTTGCTTTCAGTAGGATTGTTCTGCAGTGCTTCATGAATCGTCCTCCCCTCCCTTGCATTCGCAAATGGACTCTTCCCCAAATGTTGTTGTTTTTGTCTTATTTGTAATGGTGACACACTTTACTGGCTTCTGATTGGATGTCATTTTTTTTATTCACTCCCTCAGTAGCTGCCATAGAAATGGCTCTGACATGCCCTACTACACCGTGGATAACAGGAATAAATGTTTAGCTATTGCTTTTTTTTTACATACTTTTTATCCTCCTTACACACACCCCCACAGGGAGGCTTGGATCGGTCCGCTTTACCGATGTAACGAGTCAATCCACGTGTTTAGCAGTTGCCATTTTGGAAAACATGAGCTGCCCAGTGAACCTTAGAATAGCTCAATAATGCATCTGAAAAACTCATCGAAAGGTTGTTGTAGGGCCATTTCATGTCCGTCTTTCCAATGCACTTAAATGGCCATTATATTATTTCCCCCTTTCATCTCGTCCATTCATGGTCTAGTTGAATTGAATTGAAGCGGCTCTGTGTGAGTCTTTGTGTCCGTGAAGCTGTTGCATGTACAGTAAGCTCTCTCTCCCGTCTCGGCCTTGCAGTTAGTCCACTCTCACATGCTGGACTCTTAAAGCCTGAAAAGAAAGACTTCGAGGACCTCTTCTTCTAATACAAAACATTCTGTGCTCTCTGCATTTCTAAAAATTAATCACAGACAAAATCAATGTTATCCATTTTGTTTTGGAGACGTATTAAGTTCTAGATCTTTGTTTTGACCTTACCATTTCCAAACTGAATTATTTGCTGCACTTATTATATCAGATCACAGGTCAAAGATTTATTTAGCACATAAAAATACTTTTAAATGTGTGTATTATGAAATGAATGCAATTGATTTTCTAATTAAAAAAATAAAATAATAATTAATATTTTTCTTTCAGTGTAGTTTTATTCATATTTTAGCTTTTTTCTATATAAAAAATACATTTTGCATACTTTATAAGCATCTGGAGTACTGAAGAAATTAATAAACATCTAGAAATGAAATGTGGATTGTGGATTAAATGTGAAAAACATATTATTAACATTTTCGCCGATTACTATTTTTGTGGAAACCATGTTACCCTAGCATTTGTTATGAATATGTATTTTATGAATATTTTTTTTTTTTTAGCATTGATGCACATTGATCAAAAGTAACATTAAAAACATTTGAGATTTTAATTTAATATAATTACTGTTCTTTTTGTTCATCAATGTTTTCCAAAAAAAAAAATGCATGCAGTAAATACTTTTTTCAACACTGATAATAATAACCGTTATTAATAACTTAGTGCCAGCGTTAATTTATAAGTCAGACAAATAAAATAATTCAAATAAATAAATACATAATAAGAAATGGAAGAAGAATAATTAATAATAGTCTTATCATTATTAATTCGTTTCTTTTTTGTGGAAACTAATAAACTTTTTTTATATAAATACTTATTTTATGAATACTTTTATAGATGCAAAATAATCTTTTATCATTATTATGATCATCATCTGTTTTAGTTTGATATTTTCTTTCAAAACAATTGTGGTGTATTTATCAAAGCAGTGAACAGACAGGCATCCCAGAGTCTGTGTTTTTCTCCACAGTGCATTATTGGATTATTGAACTTTCTCTGTTTATTTGTGGTTAATGGACTGAAACCTGCTGATTGGCTGTTTAAGTCCACTGAGAGGCCAATCAGGTGAGAGGTGAGAGCAGCACGGCTGATGACCTGCGAGCGAGACATGCCTGACCATGAACCCTATACATTCATGAGACTTTGTTTTTCGTGCTCCATTAGTTTCCTCCTCCCTCCACATGACCGCCGCATGCTACAGGAGACACACACCTTCAGAATGGAGATTTTAGCATTAGTTCAGCACCGACAAAGAAAGTAGGTTACTGTTGCACCATTTTCTGCAAGACAGCCAATTATTTTCCCATTACATGCACAACACACTCTGTAATTTCCAGCGTGTGTTCAAACCATCGAATCACATATAATCATCTCCACTACCTCAGTGTGCCTCTCAGGTTGGGCAGAGGGGCTCAGAATTCACCTGCCATGGGATGTTTGGTGGCCAGTGCTAATGATCGCTGTTCCACGGAGAGCCGCACCGTATAATTAGCTTTTCCATCAGCTTTTCTGCCGCGTCCAGCGACCTTGCGGGTGAACCATTGTTTACTGACAACTCTAGGTGGTCCTGTCGAGCTCTTTCACCGTCGTTCTTCGGTGAATTGGGTGTCATGTGCAGAGCTGGAGATTGGATGTGAAAGCCATGTCATTTAACGCGCATTTCTATTGCAATCCCCATATATACACACACATACATCTTCTAAAATAAAACTTGTGTTATATGGAGCACATGCATTTACATTATTCAAATATATATATTTTTTAATTCTAATCAAAGAACAGCTGTCAGTTCGGCATTGCTAATTAGCAGAGGACGGTTTTAGCACTGCTTTTCATAATACATAATCTATGTTTGTAGCTTAATAAAAAACTATTTTGTGTTTATTTTAATGCACACAAAATCCAGCTATTAATTACATTTTAATAATGATATTTCTTTCTGAATATTGTTACATTTATACTTTTGCTGTTTTACATTGTTTTAGCATTGTTTATTGCTTAAATTGTCCAATAAATACATTTGCAACTTTAGATTTTAGAAAACTTTAGAAAATACTTTAGATTTTTATATCATGAAATGTTTTGCATGTTTAAATTAAATTAAAATGAAATTAAATGTCATATATAATTCACACAGTAAAATATTATGGGTTTTTAAATAGCTTTTAAGTGATGCAAAGTCCATTTAGCTGTTTTTTCTTTGTTCATCAATTCAGTTTAACCGTAAACAACTGTTTTATAAAAAAAAAATTAATAATGGTTCTATCTCTAAATCTATTTTTTTGTGTGTTTGATAGCACAACAGTTTTTTTTTTTTTGAATTTGTAAAACAAAAAAATCAATTTTGTGAATCATAAGTATTGTATTGTAATCTGTAGTATATATATATATATATATATACACACACACATACACAATATGTGCATTTATATAAAAAAAACTATTTTATTAGAAATATTGTATTGCAATCTGTGTATAATATATATATATATATATATATATATATATATATATATATATATATATATATATATATATATATATATATATATGCACATAAAAATTGCATTTATATTTGTGTATTTATGCATTTAGTAAATAGCTTAAATTGTTCGATAAATCCCAAGAAATTTGTAAATTTCAGAATGGCTTCATATTATGAAATGTGTTGCATGTCAACTATAATTCAGACTGTAATATACTGTGGGCTTTTAAAAGCTTTTTGGCAATTAAAATTCCATTTAACACATTTAAATTTTTTAAATATTTTTATTTATTTATTTATTATTTAGCCTATTGATTCATTCTGAACCGTAAACAACCAGGCCTCAGTGTTGGAGCGTCAGTAAATCAGCTGCTTTCTTTGTCATTTCAGTGTAATTTTAGACGGCCCTGAGATTCATTGTGTTTGGTTTTCTAAAGCTGAAGTGGCCGCTGTGGCTCAAGGCTCTCATTATCGTTCTGTGTGTGTGTGTGTGTGTGTGTGTGTGTGTGTGTGTGTGTGTGTGTGTGTGTGCGCGCGCTGCGTTAATGTAGTTGTTCATTTCGGTGATGTGTTTACAATGCTGTTCCATTTGCTTTAGCGCTGCAGATCAAATTGATTTCTGAAATAGTGCATTGTTTCTAATAATTTGATTCGCTTCTCCCTGCAGTCGGATCTTCACAGTTGTCTTGCGATTTTATGAGTGATTCAGATAGTTAACAGATATAAATGATATTATGTCCATAAACTGTAGAACATGGCTTTGTTTGGTAAAAATGCTTTAAATTGTTTAAATTGATGCTAGCTGTCTTCACGGTCTATATCAGAAACGCTAGGATGAAAACTGAGGTAATTTTCTGTATTCACAGAACGTCTCCACATGCCTTTGTTCCCAAATCTTGACTACATGATGTACTTTGACTAAGTTCTCGCTTTGCCAGATCAAACAAACGGCTTGTATCGGCTGTAAAATCAACCAAGAGACACATTCACTCAGTATGAGCCGTTATTCATGAAAATTCACAGATTTGGACCATTAGGCTGTGGAAATAAACAGTCGACGGTGCTGGGGAAGTGGCATGAATTAGCCGATGGTGAATCACAATAACACATTGCATAAGGACTTGTGTAACGTGTTGTCAATACAGTGTGTCAAAACGAGGAATATTTTTGAATTGTAACAGCTGAAATATGTTGTAGCTGTCACGGATTGCGAAACAGAAAGCTGCTGTTGCATAAAGAGACAAGATGGCTGTCTGAAGCATTGACCTTACGCTGGCTCTCTGTTGGAGATGCTTTGCGAGGTCCGCTCGTCAGAATCGCTTTATAGATCCTATAGGACTTCTGCCTCGGTATCTGTCTGTTTACATCTGCTGCTTGATTGTGCGTGAATATTCCCATGATTCTGGTAAACATGTCAACCAGATCTGCAGGAATATTCATCTGATTTTACTAGCAAATCTCTATATACTCTATATATGTTTTGCACTTGATCTGTATAAACGTTTTACACTTTATTTTTTTATTTTCAATTGCTGCTTTTTTATCAGTGCAGTGTTTCCCCCTTGCTTGATTTCAAACAAACTTTTCTTTTGTTTTTGGTTAATGAAGATCAGAGAGCACAGGTATTTTTTAAGGAATTGAATGCATTGATGAATTGAAAGTGTTTTGCACCGTGTCTGCTGAGGTTTGTCTCTCTCTTTGAAGCTTTCTGTTGGTTTCTGGCCTGTTTTGCTGATATTATGATTTTATGGTCTTAAACTCTCAGCGCCAGTGTTTGCAGTGAATAGAAACTGCATTTATTTGGAACGAAATACCATACGGATGTATTTAAAATCAAGTTTTCAACATCACATTTGTTTTCCTTTCTTATAATTCACAAAGAGAATTTAAAAAAATCATGCATCCAGGTTGTTGAATAGAAAATGTAATATATTTATAAATTACAAAGAATGATCTAGTTAGGTTTTTGACACACATTAATCATCATTTCTGCTGTGTAGTTCTCCTTGTCCTAAAATACAGACAATACGGTTTTTCTATCTAGTATTGTTAAAAAAAAGCCAATGTACCCCAAGGAATATGATAATAAATCAATGGTTTGGGCAGAAAATGTATTTTTAATTTTTGCCAGTATTGTGCACACTTATTCTTGCTCATATAGGTCAGTCAGTTCCTATTTTTATTCTTTCTAAAGCTGTGAAATATGGCATTGTGTGTTTGCATCTTCTAATCTGAATCATTTCTGCTTGATGTCTAATGTGAATTGTTTATTCTGCTTCTAATGTGTCCATAAAGTGTTGCATTTTTATTCGATGCCGAATAAATTCTGATTTGATCTATGCCACTGTGGTGATATTTGCCACTGTCTGCTTTTGTTGATGCATCTGTTCCAAAAAAAGCTGAATTCTAAACACGTGTTTGGCATTGTCTGTTTCTTCTTTGTTCTACAGAGATGTTGAAGGAGCTGAACCAGCAGCGCAGAGAGAAAGAGTTTACAGACCTGAAAATTATAGTTGAAGGCAAAGAGTTTGAAGTCCACCAAAATGTTCTAGCTTCCTGCAGCTTGTATTTCAAGGACCTGGTGAAAAGGTTTGCCTTCCTCCCTTCCCACCAGCCGTTGATCCAATCTGTTCTTTTTGTAGGGCGCATATTTGTCATTTTTTTTCCCTCCCTCTGTTTCTCTCTTGCAGGTTTGTAGGAAGACTTTGGTTTCTATCACAGGGCCAGCAGCCATTCACCGTTTCGCTCAAATGAATGTATCTAAAATTGGGAAAAAGGTCAACCCTTTTCTTTCTACCTTTTCTTCCCCCCATTTTAGAACACATTAACATTAATTTCCATTTTTGTAAGCAGAGAATGTGTTCCATGATTGAGGGATCTTAAAAAAGAAATCACAATAGGCATTCAAATCATCCCCCTCTAAAATACTATGTTGTGCATTCTGGAAAGTGTGCTCTAAAAGCAATGTGCTATCTGTCACTATTTTGACTATGGGATGAGCTTTGTCAGCCATTTTATCAGCAAGCGTATGGTCTTCATAGGGCATAAAAGTTCCCCATTCATATGTTAAACATTCACGGTGGGTGCATTGAATGGTAGGAGCCGCATTCAGAGTCGCAAACAATGAGATGAGCTGAGCAACTTTCTCCCGAATTGCCATTTACTGTATTTACTCTCTACGAGTCTCTACAGTTTTCCAAATTACACTCTTCTACATCCATTGCCAGATCACTTTTTGAGATTTTTCTTATTAAAATATTTTGCGAGTGCTGCTGGATTTATTATGTGTGTGTGTGTTCGTGTTTGTGTGTGTGTGTGCTCCCATTTAAATTGTTTACTGTGTGTTTTTGAATCTCATTTCCATTATTTAGTGTGTTTTGAATCTCATTTTCATTGTTGGTGACACTATAAACAACAAGCTACTTTTTTTTAAGAGCCAATGAAATTTTGACTTTTTGACATATTGCAAAATAATTTTAAAATTAATAATTATTGGAGGGTTCGTTGTTTTATTAAAATGGCAAACATAGTTGTAACTACAGCAGCTTTAATAAAAAAAATCTTTGAAGTGCAAGACATCTAATTCATCAATAGTTGAATGTTCATATATATATATATATATATATATATATATATATATATATATATATATATATATATATTCCAGTAAAGCATGAATGCATGATATTTTTTTCTAAAGCTTTTTTTTAAAACAACATGGATTACAAAAAGGGTTAATTTATGATGATAATAATCAGAAATGTTTCTTATGCAGAAAATCATCATATTAGAATGATTTCTGAAGGATCATGTGACACTGAAATTTGTATGCTGACAATTCAGCTTTCCATCACAGAAATAAATTCTACAAATCTTAATATATATACAAGTTATACAGTTATTTAAAATTGTAATAATATTTCCCCTTTTTGTGTATTTTATTGCTTTTATTGTATTTTTCATAGACTTTTAAAAAAAACGTACCAACCTCAGACATTTGAATGGACTGTTTGTTTTATTGCTTAAATATGATACTGTACTATATATAAATACATTTAACTTCAACTGAATTTATGCAATAACACTCAAACAGACCTAATTTATATAACCTAACCCTAACCCTAACCCTAACAGTATCATTTTTCTGTATTTATTTTACTGTGGAAAAGATGTATTGGACAAAATCTATCCAATCTCATTTGATTAGCTTTCTCGGTCCTTAGATAAAACAGTGTAGAATAAATACAACAGTTAGCTTAGCACAATTACCTCCAAAATATAGTTACTACAAAAACAGCACTTTGTGTGCACATTTGCACTGCTGTCCCAATATTGAGAGATGTAGTTAGTAGCTTGGCTGTTTTTAAGTGTGTTAGTCCCTGATACTCACTATACATTAGATAGTCCGGGCTGTGAGTGACTGTCCTCAGATGCCCTTTGTTCTTCTTGGCACAGTTGCTAGTTTTTCCCATTCACAATTCATAAGCTTGGTCCGCTGGGCAGGACTCGTCGCCCTGCACTTTCTGTCTGATTCTATTCCACTGAATGCTGAAACTGTCGCGCAGGTACTCTGGATAGATGCCAGTCGCCTTACAGAAAAACCTGAGGAGCCAACTCATCAGAACGCTTATAGGGACTCTAGATGACAGGAACTCGCTGCTTAGGGAAAGATACAATTGTCCTCGTAAACATTGGACCTTTGTAGACGCACGCACACAGGATCCGGTTTCCACTGACCTTGTGTTTGACAGAGGACCTTGCGTGATTGTTTGGTGATATCAGACTGAAGGAGACATGTTTTGGCAGGCGATGTGCACAGATTAGTCTCTCCGGCTCTGAAATTCATAGAGGATTTCATTGTTTCACAAAATCACATTCTGCTTTTTGTTGTAGCTCAGCTTAGGGGACCTGCACTGAAAATGTCACTGTTTCTGTAACTTACATACATGAATAGTCAGTGTTTATCTGTGTTTTTGCCATTTCACAGATGCATTTCATCCAAACCATGCTAATGGCAGGAACAATTTCTCTGAAGCACGCTTGGGTTAAGTGCATTGCTTAAGGGCAAAGTAGTAAAAGAGAAGATTTGTGATCTCAGTACGTCTCCAGGATCTGGGTCACCCTCACCTGAACATGAACCCGTCGAGTTTAAAGCCCAGTTCCTTTAGGTCAACATGAAAAAGCATTCACAAGCCAATTTAAATGCATAATATGGCGTATTTCCAAAGGAAAAAAGGGATTTGTTTGGATTGGCAAAAGATGTTTCTTAATGACGTGTTGAAAGAGAAGGGTTTTAAAAAAAAATGAAAAATATACAGTTTTAAGTACTATTTTATAGTAGCTTTGAGGTTTTTATTTCTTGCATTGAATCAAGAGATTAATCTGTGACAGTTAGATTTTCATTTGATATAATAATTACAGGTCAAAGTTCAAGGTTAAAATAATGGCAGGCCAAAGTTCATCAGACATTGTCAATATAAAATGTTTTTGAACATGCTTGCGTTTTCATTCTCTCATGTTAGCATGCATATGAATAGAAATGAAAGGACACAGAGTCTAGTGTTAGCAAAATGTTAGATATGATTATGCAATGTATTTAGGTTAAAGAGTTAAAATAAATTGAAATTCAGATGCATTTAAACTGTAATTGTTTAATAGGAAAGCAAAAGTTGTCAAGGATGATAGATAAAATAAAATAAAATAAAATATAACAATAATATTCAATTCAATTTAATTAATTTATATGGAAAATTTAAAATAATGCGGGACTTTAATTTATAAACATTTTATAATATAAAATTACTCTTATTTTGAAATGTCTGCACTTTACTATTTTCAGCTGCTCATTGAAACAGGCGATGGAGATAAGAGACACACTCTAAATAGCATTTATTGACTTAAAAAAAAAAAAAAAAACATTTATAGAGTAGACAGTCATTAATTTCCACTTCCTGTCATACCAATTCAGCTTCCTGTAGGGTGTGGCCAATTCATTTCAAATTCTCAATTTTGTGCAAATCTAGTTTCAGTTGATGTTACATTAGCATGATTTTGGTTGGAAGAATTTTAAATTATATTTACACAATTTAATATAAGCATTGATTGTATCGCATGAGTTCACCATGCCGTTATTTACAGCTTTGAACAATGTTTCCTTTTCTTGGCCTCGTTATTGCCTGAGCCACATGTTATTTTTACGCTCGCGCATTAAGCTCATCTGAGGGGTGCAGGAGAGTACATGCCACCTGAAGGATATAATGCACCTCCTAAATGTGCACACACGTTCCCCTCGGCCACGGGGAAAAAAGCCATTACCCTCCCCTTTAGCGTCAGCCGCGTGGAGCGCAGAGACGGATTGCCCTCAGTAATTCCATTTTCCCCTCCGGATTTTCAATAAGTATGCTCTGTGCCACTTTAATTTATGGGTAGTGCAACTGCAGCAAGCGTATGTGCGTAATGTGAAACTTGGCTAGCTTAAAGTAGCTTTGACACCGCGCTCTGATTTATTTATTTATATAAGACCACGCGTTTGTTTTACAGTAGATGTGGCATTACAAGTGCGGGGAAGTAGCAAGGTTTCATTCGGAAAACAGTGGGAGATCATTAATCCCGTGGGATGTGACAGTCGAATTCTATGAAGGCACAATTACCTCCCGCACTAGAGGAAAGTCACTTTCTGGCTGTTTTCGCGCGGAGGGTTGAAGTTTATATACAGTAATGAAGTTCCACAGTGTGCTCCTTCATTCATATTTCATGCTGTAATGGTTCAGTGGCACTATTTTCTCTCCAAACCTTCAAAAAAAGGCTTATTTTTTTTATTTATTCCCTTTTCCTGTCATGCTTTTCGGTCATATCTGTAGATTTTTCGAGAATCGGTATTACGCCGAAATAGGAGAGAGTGGGGTAAGCGGTGTCCTATTTTACTTGAGTTGTCCTGTAGGCAAGCAGAAATGGGATGAAATGAGGTATAACTAATACTCCTAATTATATTGCGGGATGTTAGCTGTCAGCTGAAATGATCTGTAACATACACCCAGAGAAATCTGAATCAGATTTCCTCAAAATCAAATCCCAAATCTTGAAGTCTTATTTTGCTGCAAACTTATTTTGCTGCAAACTTTTGCAGGTCTTAAGACTATGTATATAATTGTTAGACATATTATAAAATGATATGTATTTTTAATATAGTTCAAATAGTTATTGTAATTTAATATAATTTGAATATATATATATATATATATATATATATAATAAATATGCAGGTCTTAAAATACAGTTTTTAATATAAAAATGTAAAATATGTAATAAAATGGTGTATGATATTTTAATAATATGCAGTATGTAGATATATATTGTATTATGTATACTGCATATTTAATATTTTTTATTGTTTATTTATGAATTATTGGAAGACCAGAATACTTTTTTTTTTTGCATAAAATTAATTTTACCTGGCTTATAGAAAAATTATTTTGAGATGCAAAAAAGTGTTTTTTTATTAAGTGAACGTACCCCAGTCCCCTATATCTCAGATGCCAACATAACGCTGTAGCCATTTCTGTCTGGAAACATACGTGAACGAGGATAATTATGGTCAATCAAGCATGCTTTTTTATTTTCATGTTAAACCATGCCTTACTGGCAGTGGACAGAGAAAATGAGCTCCAGATATTTTTAATTTATTTTTCCCATGTGTGTGTGTGTGTGTGTTTGAATGTGTTAAGAGTCGACAGTGGCCAGCAGTTTTTTTGGATGTGCCCAGCTAATTTATAATCTCGTTTGCACACACATGCACCATGTGGCCATCTCCCATCATCCTCATGTTGGCTGCTAATGCTGAAAAAATGGCACTTTAAGTGAGAAAAATAATAGATGCTCATTTCTGTAAACACTTTTTCTGCTCTATCTCTCACAGACATGCCGTCTCTCTCTTTCTCTCTCTCTCTCTCTCTGCCTGTCTCTCGCTCTCTCCATCTTGCTGAAAAACAACGCTTGCAATCAGCAGCTCCATAAATATGCACCTCTCTCCAAAGCCAGAGTGATTTCCATAATAAAAGTGCTCAGACAAAGCAAATCGCTACTCCAGCCGATTCAGATTGCACTAATTGACCTGGTTGATGAACATGCTTTTGTTTTATTTCTTCCTCTGTCTTTTTCCGTTCTTATTGTCCCCCCCCCACCCCCCCACCCCCCGGCCCCCTTTCTCTTCTTTATCACCTCCATAACTTAACCCAGGACTACATCCCATTCTATTATCTTAAAACCCGACCGCCAAGGCAATTAGAGAGGACAAAAATAACAAACTCTGGCTTTTTTTGCTTTTCAGGAGGGAGTGGCGTTTCTTAATCTTTTCAGCTGTAGTTCCAGGGGCGTAATTGCACATTGTCCTCTTGAGTTGTCCTTCTCCCCCCTCAAGTACTCAATCAGTGGAGACTAATGACACCCTACACACTCCTATGTTCATGCACAGGGCCACAGGGGTCTTTGTTTAGGTTTGGTGGGGGGTCATGGTCCTGAAGAATGGCTGCTGGCTTCCTGTGGCAGAGCTAACGTCCCCTTGCTTCACTTTTTCTTCTCTCTCTCTGACTCTGTGTTCTTCACTCCACCCATCCTCCACATGTCTTCACCGTGTCCTCAGCTCCTCCCGTTTCCTTTAGTCGACTTCAACAGGTCACGTGTGGCGTCGTAGTCAATGTTGCCGAAAAGTATTGTGTTAAAACGTTCTCAGACGCGCATTTGAGTAGTTTGTCGTTCACACCCCCATTTCTCAGTCTTGTTTTCTTTCTGTCGGGAAACACAAAAGATCTTCTTCGGCAGAAACTCTGAGCTTGTTTTCAGCGAGGGGCGTTGTTTTGGTCGCAGGGAAAGTGGATGATTTAAACTGCCAAGCTCTGAGAAACTGCTCCATTTGACTGCACTATATTCCAATTCTTCCGAAGACACACAGTCGTTTTTTTTGAGAGAAACATACCGAAATCTTTTTGTTTACAGATTGTATTTTGCATTGGGATTCGAACTGAATAAGTGCAAATGAGTTTTGAGAGCTCCGGCGGCTACACAAAAGCCATAATGTATGGCTTCACAAGGCTCGGAGTATAGTGTAGTGAGTCGTATGGACTACTTTTCTGCTTTTTAGACCTTTTTGGAGCTTGAGGGTAGAAATCATTATGCGTTTTCTTTGCATGGAAAACAGAGACTCTTTTCTCCTTTTATGTTTAATAAAAAAGAAAACGATTACTGGTTGGAACAACGTAAATGATTCATTTTTAGGAGAACTTTATAAAGTTTTTGGGTTTTGCCTCTAACATTATTTAGCAAGATTTCTAAACTCTTTATACATACTCGAACGTATTTTATATATGTATATGTGTCTTTTATTTTATTGTTGTAGTTGACAGTGTGGTACTAAAAAGCTGTTTTTGAAATCATATTTAATGAATTTCATAAAAAATGCTTATATTATTGATATTATATTATATGGTATTATATTATTTGTTAAACAACAAACTAGTCAGTATAGCTATAATGCAAGACATTTCTAAATGCTTTCTATATTTATATACTCTCTGTATTTGTATTGTTGTTTATTTATTACAGACAGTGAGTGTAGCACTTAAAGGCTTGAAGTTGTTTTTGTGATCATATTTTTCCGTCTTAAAACGAATTAATATAATAATAATAATAATTGTCTCAATTTGACATATTTTATTATTATGAAACAACAAAGTAGCTAGTCAGTATAGCTATATAGAGTAAATAGTCTGAGTATTATTGCTTTCTAAAGGCACGGTTCTGTTGGATTTTGGCTAGAGTGAAGTTGTGTTTGATTTTTAAATCTTTAAATCTGTTTTTGTTTTGATACGAGGCAAAATCCAGAAGCTTTGAACACATGGACGTGGGTTTGCAGAAGTAAATAGTCTACTAAAACTTTTTAAATTAAGTCATTAGTACTTGGTATTAGCAGTTTTATTCAGATGCTGTGTCTTAATATGCACCGCATTCAACTGCAGACTAAAATGCCAATTTATCTGTTCAAGAACCATGTAAGAAGGTGAAAATGTGATGAAATGTTTTGCTTTCGAACACACCGGCATCCCCGTCTGCTTGTTTTGACTGCTGTAGCATTAAGACACTTGATGTTTTTCAGCATTGCATCACTTTACAGACATTTTTCACTCGGCGGGATCCATGGGAACGTGATTTCAGAGTTGCCTGAAACTTAGACAGCTCTCTATTGTGTCTACAAAAAGCCAATTTGTAGAGCAAGGTCGAATACCCAGTGTTTTAATCAATAAATTTGCCGGAAAATATTAGGTCCGGAATGACCGTTTCGGCTGGTGGATCATCACACAGGCCGAGACAAATATCTAGAATCACCTCATTTTCACCTTAATGGCCTTTTCATGTATATCGGCTCTCCGTCTGGTAGCTTGGCACTTATCTGGTGACTGAACACATCAGTGCTATCTTCAGCCCACACTAAAACACAATCAACGGCCGCTTGGCTATTCATTTGACTCCTCCTGCCCTTGACCTTCAGGGGATTCTCGTTCCTCTCGGATCATAAAAGCACAGACGCTGCTGGTTATTCACATTTGCCATCCACCCCTGGGAATGATCATATTTGAAGTGATCGAGACGACTGCATGTGAAAGACATGAGCGTGCAGGTAACTGTGAGAGTCCGTGGATGTGCTCGGGCTGCTGCAGGAATCTTATTAACGTAATGAAACGCTCGCTCCGTGTGGACAGGCAGATTGCGGTGTCAGTCCCCCTCTCCTTCCATGTCTTTCTCCCCCCTGTCATCCTCTCTGTGTGTTTGTGTGCCACCTGCGCCCGTCCTCAAAGCATGCCATGCTCATGTTTCAAATAAAGTGTTTCACGTCTTTCTTTCATTCAGACTGAGTTTAATTTCAGATGCAAGAATCAAACTGTACACAGTCTATGCTTTATGCTTTCCCTGTAGGGTCCTTCTACAAAACGGATGCCTTTTGTGTTTAAAAAAATATATATAATAGAAAAAAGAGAAAATATGCATAAATAGTGCCACATTTTCCTGTAAATAAGAGACATTCATGTTGAAACACATTCACAAAAATCTAACTTTGCGCAATTTTTTGTGTTTTACTTAACCCATCTTTAAATATGAATGAATGCCCTGTTTCTACTTTTTATATTACATGCACATTTTGATGAAAACAAAATGGAATATATGGCAATAAAAACTAGCCTTTTGTCATTAGTCTCTCCGTATATATCTTAACTGTCATGTGCCGGTTCTATGTATTTCTTTGTGAAATTTAGTAGAAATTAAAAACTTTTTTTTTTTTTCAGTGTAAAATGCTTAAAATAGTATTTTATTTTATTTTATTAATTTATTTAGTCATATTTCATTTATATAACCAAGTACAACATAGTTTAGCCAAGATCCTGCCAAGAAAAATAAAAACGGTTTTAATCAACACATACTAAATTAATACTGACAATTAGAAAACCTTTCAAAGGCAAAAGAAAATGTTAACTTATTAATTGTTTTATTAATTCATTCATATAATTAAAAACTATTAAAATGTAATTAAATAAAAAATATATTAATAAAATATTTTTTATAAAAGAAGATATATTAAGTATATTGTTAAAATATAAATATAAACAAAATAATTATTACTAATGAAATCATTATTAATACAGACTAGCTAGTAACTAATTATTAATAGTTTAATATTACTATTTAAATTTATAATTAAACAAAATTAGATGTTGAAAATGAATATATATATATATATATATATATATATATATATATATATATATATATATATATATATATATATATATATATATATATATATTTATATATATATATATAAATTAAATAAGTAAAGAAACAAATAAATAAATAGGTCCTATTGTAACTTAAGTTCAATCCTCTTTTGAATATGTTTATCTTATGCATTTGCTTTTTTATTAAAAAGGGTCCATCTTAAATGTCATATGTCAAGCTCAAATAAATTTAAATGTATTCACTTTCCTTCAGATGGCAAAATTTTATTAACTTTTAAACGCATTATAATGTTTATAAATCGTTCAGAATTTGCTTTTAAAAAGGCAGCCGTTTGATAGAACCATCCAGTAATGGATTCTGGATGTATTTGAAGCATGATGTGGTCGTAAGACTTTCCCTGTGGTCATGAGCTCTGTGTGTGTGTGTGTGTGTGTGTGTGTGGTCAGGTCATCGAGAGAGACGGGCTGTGGAGAGAAGCTGGAGCTGAAGATGACTAACATCGGTGCAGATGTGCTGGAGCTGCTGCTGGAGTTCGTCTACACCGGCTCGCTGGTCATCCACTCGGCCAACGCCAAAACCCTGCTGGAGGCCGCCAACAAGTTTCAGTTCAACACCTTCTGCAAAGTCTGCGTGTCTTTCTTAGGTACGGAACTCAAAAGATCCCAGCATCCATCAGATGGAGTCATGTACAAGCTCATTTGTATAAAGGTCAGAGAGACATTACATTAAAATGTCACAATCTGATCCAGCACTGATTATTCAGCTCAATACCAGATATAGAGGAGGTTCAGATGACCAGCAGAGTGAGGAGAAGTTCTTCAACTATGAACACTTTTGTACCTGACAAAACTACAAATGAAAGTAGTGAGAGTAAAGAATTAGCAATTTATAGACTCCTTTGTCTTGCTAAAGCTAATTTCATAGATGTTTATTTATCAGCTTTTCAGTCTTTTGAAATAATGATTTTGAAAGTCTTTTGAATAACGACTTTCACTTTTTGTTATTTTTTTATTTCCCTTGATTTTCTCTTCTTCTTATTTCTTAAGCTCTTCCATCATATTTATCGAAACAAAATGTACACTACTATTCAACATGCAAGGCTCGGGGAGATTTATTTTAAAAGGAAATTCATATTTGTATTCAGCTTGGACACATTAAATAGATCAAAAGAAAAGACATTTATATAATGTTACATAACATTTCTATTTCACATAAATATTGTGCTTTTGAACTTTATATTAATCAAAGAATCTTAAAAGATAAGGTTTCTACAAAAATATGAAGCAGTACAACTGTTTTCAACATTGATAATAAACGTTTCTTGAACAGCAAATCAGTATATTAGAAAGATTTCTGAAGATTTCTGAATTCAGTAATGATGCTGAAAATTGCTTTGAATCGCAGAAAATAAAATACATTTTAATATATATTCAAATAGAAAACATTTTTGAAACTGTAAAAAATATTTCAAAATATTACTGTTTTAACTGTATTTTATATAAAAAAATTAATGCAGTCAGAGAGAGCATTATAGACTACTTTAAACTTTTTTTTTTTTTTTTTTTTTTACCACCTACCATCCTCAAACTTTCGAAAAAATAATTTTGTTGTTTGACCCTTGCCCCAATCTTAAAAAACGCAACTGTATTTGAAGGCTGGGACAAGGTTGAAACAAAAAAATCCTTGCATAAAAAGGCATTTAAAAATAATTAAATAATATTAAACCGCAAAAATAAATGATGAAGGCATAGTAAACAAAAACGAAAACATATTTAATGTGACCTTCATTGCAATAAACAGAACAGCTCTTACTTGAAGAATCAGTCATATATAATGCTAGTGGAACATCTCAGAAAGCTCCAGCGATATATTATTTGATAATATCAAAAAGTCATTCTGCTGAGGTTTGTGATACCATTGATATTCTATATGCACCGAGAATGTGGACGAAGTCAAACTTCTGGTTTAAAAGGTCAGTAAAGATATACCACCAAAAGCTATTGATTTGTTTCTTTCTAGTATTGCCAGTAGTGCCTTGCAGTCCCTGTAAGACCCCAACAAATGAAAGTCAGTGTAATGCATTCAGAAACATCAGGTTGAGGATTGGTTTGTGCCTTTGGGCAAAAAATCTGATTGCATGTCAAAGTTGCAAAGTACAAAACAATTGATTAAGTCCGGTGAGGGTGTGTAGGAATGAGGGGAACACAGGTTTAGAAACATTTTTCAATGCCGAACTACACAGCACACAGTCTGGGAATTCAAGGACCGCATATTAAGAAAGCATTCTTTAAAATAGGTTTAAGGAAAAGAGGTTAGAGCAGCTGAAGTTCTGTTGGTAGCGAGGTGCAGGCCATGTGTTTGTTATGCCACACACAGCATCATAGACTCAGAAACTTCAGAGCGTGTCTATAAACTCATGCTAGCACCAGGCATAAGCCTCGCTCTGCGGTCTGTCTGCCTCTGGCACAAACCTCACCTAAAAAAATCATTTTTCCTTCCTCTAAGAGTGAAAGAAGACGAGTGGCCCGTTTGGTTTATTGACGATGGCACGCTGCAGGCCAGCCTCCAAAGACCCAGACATAATAAAAGCCCATCTGCCTCCACCAGGCGCGCACTCAACCATTTTTACAACAATTTGTACTCTTCTGTTTTATATTGGAGACAAATTGGGTAGCATAAGAACTGCCGATGACACAGGGGTTCTGATGCGGTCCACATTTATTATATTTATCCGGAACAGGTTGCGTCTGTTACGGAGTGATTTAGATCTACTGGCCTTGTTGTCTGCAGTCTTGGTGGGATTTGTTTATTGGATTGTCAGAGACGAGCGTTTTGCATTGCAGCAAGCATGGGTTTCAATGTCAGTTATGTAACTTATTTATTTTCACATTTGTTTATATACAATTTTATTTAATATAATAAAAAAAAAAACGGTCACACTTTATTTTAGGGTCCAATTCTCACTATTAACTAACCATTAACTATGACTTTGTCCTCAATTAACTCCTTATTTGCTGCTTATTAATAGTTTATAAGTTAGTTGTTACGTTTAGGGTAAAGGGTAGGGTTATGGATGTCATGCATTATATGTTCTTTATAAGCACTAATAAACAGCCAATATGTTAATAATAGAAATGCTAATATGCAACTACTTATTAGTGTGAATTGGACCCTATACTAAAGTGTTACCAAAAAAACTATAATTTTTTACAATTATATAATATGCATTTTGAAAAATTGTACATTTATATAGCATTTTATATTTTTACATTTTGTTATTTTAATTGATTGATAATTCTTAGTGGTAATTACATTCTGATTAATTAATAAAATGTCAATGTTTTTGAACGACATCTCTGTAAAACTTTTATGTATAATGTATTATATACTGTATATGCACTTTTATCCATTCATTATTCCAATTATTTACGACAAGATATAATGTATTAAACCTCACATAATGAATGATTCTAATGCATTATATAATTTAATAACCCATCTAAAATGCATTGAAGGCTTTAAGTATTTAAGTGTTACCGAAATCTCTTATGCTCACAAAGGCTGCATTTATTTGATCCAAAATACAGTAAAAAATTTTATATTTGTGAAATATTGTTGCTATTTAAAATAACAGTTTTCTATTGGAATATAATTTAAAATGTAATTTATTCCTGTGGCTATAGCTGTCTTCAGTGTCACATGATCTTTCAGAATTTTTTTTTTTTTTATTCTTTCACAAATAATATGCTGATTTGCTGCTCAAGAAACTTTTCTTATTTTAATCAATGTTGAAAACAGCTGATTCATTTTTTTTTCAGAATTCTTTAATGAATAGAAAGTAATGAACAGCATTCATTTGAAATAGAAATTAGAACCATTTATTTTGATCAATTAAATTTATCCTTAACTTTGATCAGAGCTGTGTATATTTATGTATAAAAGCCCACTAGTTTTTATATACATAATTAACATCTTCAGTATTTCACCACATACGTGTACTTCAGCTTTTCTTCTTATGCTTTTCATATTTGAATTAGAAAGATTCTCTTCAATCCAGGCTTAGATTCATTCACCACGGCAGGAGTGTCAGACTCATATTCAGCTCTTGTGGTGTAAAATAGAGCTCTACACTTACAAAAAGACTCTTGCCTTGTTAAAAATGTGGGCCTTTGCTCCCGCTTGGTCAAATACCTTCAGATGTGACTCAGCGGGACTAAAGATGAGCTTCACCTTGCCAATCTAATCCACAGGACAGCGTCCCAACCCGCTGCTCTGAGCTCGATTGATTTGTTCTGTTGTTTGTCTCCGGAGCGCCTTAAGCAGGGGCCCATCTCTGGAGCCTCCCAGATATACAGCACAGATAGCTTTCCTATCCCCTCTGTGCTGTGATCTTTTATGGATGTGAGCGCCTCTCTTGTTCTCTTCTTCAGAAAAGCAGCTGACTGCAGCAAACTGCCTGGGGGTTCTGGCCATGGCCGAGGCCATGTGCTGCACGGAGCTCCACAACATGGCCAAGGCCTTCGCCCTGCAGAACTTCCCCGATGTGGCAGGACAAGACGAGATCCTCAGCATCTCCAAAGAAGACCTCATTAACTACCTGTCCAATGACAGCCTGAACACCAAGGCCGAGGAGCTGGTTTATGAGACCGTCATCAAATGGATCAAGAAGGACCCAGTCGGTAGAGTACAGGTGAGATCAGCATCGCTCATGTGTGCAAGCTGCTTCAAATCTATGCCTTGTCTACATTTTGTCCTCCAAATATATCATTGGACCATGAAACACTGAACCAAACATTTGGATCCCTAGCTATATATAGGGATACTACATCCAAAAATGAAAAAGTATTTTGAAGAATGGGAGTAATCAAACAGTTGACACTAGACATTGAGTTCTGTAGTATAGAACAAATACAATGGAAGTCAATTGCTACCATCAACTGTTTGGTTACCCACGTTCTTTAAAATTATCTTCTTCTGTGTTTAAATGAAGAAAGAAGTTCATACTGGTTTGGAACGACATGCATTATTGGGTGAACTATCCCTTTAAATTAAAAAATGGAAATACAGGATCGGTCATAACTTACATTTATGTCTTTTCAACACCAACTTCCTCGATGAATGTCTTTAATTAGCTGGTTCTTTTTTAGTGAGTCATAAACATACAGCTGAACCACTGTAGTACAATTCTCAGTGAACTGATTCATTTCAGTGTGATGCGATTGCTGAATGAATGACTCTTATGAACTGGTTCTTTTTAGTGAATCAGATACATATAAGTCGTGAACTGTGTCGTCTCAAACTGACTACGTTTTCTTTTTAACCAAATGAAAAACCTACAGCGCAGCCAATGTAATCTGATTCCTGAACAGATTATACTTATGGAGCATTACTTTTAGGTGGATCCATTAAAAACATAAAGCATGACCAATACAGTCTCAATTTTGAACAATAGAGTCTTGTAAGAGAACCAAAACTGAAATCGCAGATAGGATCATGAAACAGTTAGTTTAGTCATTCAAAAAACCTAGCACAAACTGTGTAGTCTGATTCCTGAATAAATGAATGTCTCCAGTTCCCAAACCAATTATTCTTTTTAAGTGAATCAATCAAAAACATACAGCATGACACACGTCTGATTCATGAACAACTGACTCACATGAGACGATTCTTTTAATTAATCAAAATCATAGTAAGACTATGTTTTCTGATATCAGAATTAATGATAAGCTGATTCTTTTTAAAACCATACAATAATACAACGCTTTTATTCATTCCAAACATATGAAGTGACCTGATTCTTGTGCAAATTACTGTTTAAACCTGTTTAGTAATGTTTAGTCAATACATCAGAAACATAGTATCCTATTCCTGGCTCAGTGACTCTTATGAAACAGTTTTTTTAGTAATTCAAATATAGCACAAACTCTGTAGTCTAGTTCCTCAATGAATCACTCTTTTTATTGAATCATTAATGATTGTAATCAGCAAATAAATGCCAGGTGGAGTCGTGTTTGTGACAATTTGTGTGGAAATATGCAACAAATCTAACCCTATAAATGTAGTTGGTTTCTTAAATGAATGACTCATAGGAACAAGTTTTTAGTGAATCAACAACATATAACACAATAAGTGTAGTCTGATAAAAAATATTTCCTGTTGTTGTATTGTATTTTTGACCCAGCATAAAATAAAAAAGTGGTCTCATAAACTCACAAAGTCTGTTCTTAATCAATTTTTAGTGTCTGTTTTGCACATTGAGTCTTAAAACTGTTTTATTTAGCGCTCTGACTGCTTTCCGTTTGCTAGTTTTGTCTGAAAGCTGAATTTTAAAGGCTGCTTTTTGTCGAGACACAGCAAGAGTTCAGGCCCCCTGAAGTGCCTTTGTTTCTTTAAGGATCAAAAGACCTGTCTGCGGTGGGCTAGACAATTCAATAGGGCTTCCTCAAATCCCACTTCACATTGAAGAAGTTTTGGCTTCACAGGGCCCCGAGAACAAGAGGTCAACACCATTTTGCTGGCCTTGCACTTCTATTTCTGTTACCCTGAAGTATACATTCAGGCAAGTCGCAGCAAACATAAATAAGAGAGAACGGAGCAGAGAGGCATGCAGAAGTCGAGGCCCGAGATCAGATATTCAGGGAGCGTGTGGCATGACATTGGACCCTTTGGAGCACTGATGGGGTGCAGTGACTGTCTGAAATGGATGAGCCATGTGTGACAGTGCTGCTGTTTAAAAACCCCCTCATGCACCACCACAAGCTTCTCTCTGCTATAAAACAGAGTTCATAAACAACTCTGAGCCACAGATGCATTTTTCAAAATCTTTCTCTCCGACTCTGTCTGTCTTTCTAAATTTCACCCCCTTACAGACTCCGATGGAAGGGTTTTGATTGAATCCACTGACATTTCCTAAGGATATATCAGTTCCAATTATCACAGTCGATGCACGAACGCAAAGCCAAATGCTCTGAGCAAGCGTTTGTTCCTGAGAGCGTCTCAGTGGTCCGAGATAGGGATCGTTTTTTGGCCGAAAGTATAGATAATTAAAAAAGAATACTTTTATGCTTCATGGTAAATTAGTGGTGAATTAGTGGGCGGCGTGTGGGCTGCGTGCAGCCGCCAGACCTCCGTGCACAGTGATGTATGGATCTTTATTCTGCAATCCTTCACGCCACTGCACAATTTGCATTAGTTTATTACAGTAAGTCAACATGCTTTTTATGTGCTTGTAACACAAGAGCCCGCGTGAGCTGCTGGGGAAGAAGCCAAGCTTTAAATAGAGCCTCTCACAGCACACCTGGGACCGGCGCAGAGCTCCTGCATGAGATGTGAATGATCAGCCCTGTCCTAATGTTAGTAAATGATCCTTACTTTGTCCTTGGTCCAGTAGTCATACGTCTAGATGGACTGGGTGACTCATTTCGATTTGGATTGGTGTGTGAGAGACTGTGGGAAGAAATTGGATTGAGAACATGCCATTCAGAGGGATAAAAGTACCTAGACACTTGTTTCATCACTTGCTTAATGAGTGTGAAAGATCAGCCAGGTTTACTGAAGCATTCAGAACACACAGATCTAGTCTCATGCAACCAGACTTTTGACTTTTGTCATAAATGCAGTCCACTTTGCAGATCATTATGACTAAAAATGGACAGGAAGACAACCATTTAGATGTTTTATAAATCATTTCCCTCACTTCTTGGTGCCATAATTATAATATTTGAAGAGCTTTTATTTTGCTTGGTCCATTTGCTTGACATAAATCCCATTTATTTCTTCCGTAGTGGAATTGATTTTTAACACTACAGTGAGCTCTTGAAGTTGTTAATCGATGATTCTTTTGGAGCCATTATTATGCTTTATTTCTGTTTTTATATCTCAATATTTTTTTGTTTTAAATTGTGTTTAGCAGTGCAGTTCCTAGTGAAGGTCTAGGCTAGCCATGAATCATGAAAGGAGCAATCCGACAGTCAGAGAGTCACTCCAGTGAAGCATTGTGAAGAACACAATCCAAACTTCTTGAACACTATACATACACTTTTCAATGTATATTTTAAAGTGTACATTGAAAAGTTTGGGGTCAGTACGTTTCAGGGTTTTAGTTTTTTCTTTTGAAGAAATTAATTATTTTTATTAAGCAAGCATTAATTAAATTGATTAGAATTGACCGTGGAGACATTTCTAATGCCATTTTATTTTAATGCCTTTTATAAGAATAATAAGTGTTTGTTGAGCAGCAAAACAGCATATTAGAATGATTACTGAAGGATCATGTGACACTGAAGTAATGTAAAGTAATGCCATAAATTATATTTTAAAACATGTTTAAATAAAAAAATACTTATTTTGTCCTTCTGTAAGACTTCTTTCAAAGCATTTAAAAATTGTACAATGCTTCATTTTCATTCACTTTATTTTATTTTATTTTATTTATTGAAGGTGGCTTTAACAGTAGGCAGTAACTGTTGCACTCCATTGAACATATGAGCCACTCAATTTAAGTGCCTTCTCTCCTCCAAATCTATTAATTATGGCAATCTGATTATAATCAGTAAATTACAATTACTGGGCAAACATTACATCAACTGCTTTATATGCATAAGCCAGGCTGATGAAGTTTCTAATGTGCCCCACCACTTTTTTCATTGTCCTTATGTCCTTTCTTATTTGACACGCCAGTTATAACGTGCGTACTGATTCCCATTAATTGTACTGTTTTGTTCTGCGTCCAATATGCTTCAGACAGTCTAATAGCATAGCCCAGAGACTCAGTTGTTCATAAGAGAAAGCAAACTTCATAGTCTGACCGCCTCCAGTGACTCAAATATCATGTGCAAGCACAAAAATCAGCTTTGATAAACCTTGGCCTCAGTGCCACGCGTCCACCTGCCGGGACCGAGCAGCAGTCACACTGTCACTCAAACGCAGACTAAACTTCCCGAGATTGCTAACAGCACGGCTCTGGAGCCACCAAAGATCAGGCCCTTGTCCTGCCGAGCACAAGTCAAAATTCAAACCCTTTCCATGACACGTCCAGAACCTGGCCCGCACGCTTTCAATTAGATCTGTGCAATCCTGCCAAGCCCTGCGCAGCGGAACCATTAAAGAAACGCCCCGGACGAATTCATACAGCACTTTATCGTGACCGGTGAGGCCGGCTGACAAAGAAGGTTGATTAATTGCATCTCCTTTGAGGAGAGAACTAATATGCAGCTGAAAAGAATGCTTAATGATGGTTTTTGCACAAGGGGGCAATCTGCATTCCCCCTCAGCAGGGATATCTAATTCAGCAGTCAGAAAATAACAATGGATGCGGCGGCGTTGATGCTCGGGCCTGGCAGACAGTGCTCATTAGCTGCCGGGGTCATGTTTGACTTGAGGGCATAGAGGAGAATCTTCCCATTTAAGCCTTTTAATGAGATCAGAACTTCTTGAATTTGCAGATGTTACTGAGGACTTCAATCTCACCTCTCATTCAGTCCTAGTATAAAGACGTGGCGGATGGACTATTACCAAATCACCATGACCATTTAGTCTAAATTAAAACTGTAAAAGAAATATATAGCAGAGAAGTGCAGGAGTTTATTATCGTTTGCAGATTAAATGTGCTGGGTGGTTATTGGTCTGTTTATTTTGATGTTATTGATCTGTGCTTAATTTCGCATCATAAAATACCTGGATCTTTCAATCTACTTTGCAGACATACTCTATATTTTACAACGCAAAGGTGCTCTTCTGAACTCGCGCATTACGTTGCACTGGAACGTTTGACCCATTTTAGTGAATACATGAATACTATAGGTGATTTATTTTTATATACATTTATTTATCGACCACAAAACCCAAATTCACAAAAGTGAATCTCAATCCCTTTCACACTGAGATTCTGGAAAATACACGGGTAATGTGTCCCGCCAACTGTTCCCGAATCAGCAGATTTTGGTTCATTCACACTGCCAGTGATCTTCTGGAATCTCTGCATGCGTTCATATACAACTTGTAAAGGTCCCGTAATGACACACGACATCAGGATGTGACGTGTAATGTACGAGTCGAAAACGCTAGGCATGTTAACTTTCTCTTAAACTGGTGAACGATCTCAGCTTTAGCACGGATATTGAGGAGCTAACTGATCTCTGCTTCATTACATTTTGCACATATTTTTTCATCACGAAAGTTGATCTGCCTTCAAAACACCTGGTAAAAGAGTCACACGATACATCACTATGACATACCCTTTACGGCATTGATTCTGGGATCAATCCCGGAATCAATCCTGGGAAGTGTTTGCGTTCACACAGAAGGCAATCCGGAAATTTTCCGGGGAAACAACTCTGCCAAATCTACCACACAAAAAGAAAATCTCTATAAGACAGCATTTCAATTTGAATTACAATTTTCTAAAATATATTATTAATATTTTATCATTTATGCATTTGATTTAAAACATTGTCAGGGATAACATTTTTTGGTATACCAAATATTTCTATACCTAAATTGTACAGTAGAAACAAAAACAGCTTCATCTCAAAAAATATCTGTCCACACAAAAACCACAAAACCGTCACAAAACGATGTAGTATATATGCCAGACCAGTATGTGGCGCTATAATTCTGCCACATAGATACACTATAAACCCAGAAGAAGACTTGGTCTATGTGCATAAACCTTGTGAGTGGTATACAAACGAACATGAAACAATACATTTATTAATCATTGTTAATTTTAGTTGATAAAAAGACAATCGTTCAGTGTTTCTTCATGTTTTTGTTTCTGTTACGTGACATAGCGGTGTCTGACTAGGGCCGAGACGTGGGCCGATGACGTCATCATTCCACATGAAAACGCAAAGGCAGCGTTTTCAAATTTATCCAATATCAGTTTCACTCTCCCAAAACGGCAAATCCGTGTGGACGAAACGCCTATACGATGCAAAATGTATGCGTATACAGCGAAACTCGTCTCCACGTAGAGGGGGCCTTAATCAGTGTTTAGGAGCTACATTGAAAATTATATTTTGTCAAAACACTATTTATTTATCAATTAGTCAATTTAATTCACGACTGAATGTGTTTTTTTTATCACTAATAAATGTAAAAACACTAATTTTAGTTAAAACAGTGAGAAGCTGCAAGATTCTTTATACTAGTTATTTAATCACAGTAGCACAAAGCAATAAATCTGTGAATAGTTTTTCATTTACATTACACAAATAGTTTAAATGAATCAATGCACTAAAATGAATCACATTTTCCAAAGCATTTTTATTACTTCAGTTCACTGTGTAAATGTGTTTTGTCTTATTACAATTAAATGTAATCTTTTTAGTGTAAACGCAAATATATTGATTTCATTCACCATAAGTCAGTAGTTTTACATACCAATGTCTTTTTAAATTATTTTTGCAGTGCTTAGTGGGGTCCTTCATTCAAACATACCTCTTTTTTTGTGCATCAATTCAAGACTTTAAATCTCAGTGCTAGTTGGTTTGGTTCACGTCTTAAAACTATTTTTTAAAAGCATTTTGAAATGCCTACAGTGTGAAGGAAATGAATGAGAAAAATGCTTGAGGAACTGAGACTGCTGAGAAAACGGCCAGCCACTGTTGCGCTTTATTGAGACGGTGAGTCAGCTTCGGCTCCTATGCATACATCTCTGTTGTGTTCACTCTTTCAAAAGCTGAAAGCCAGAAGTAAGCCCAACTGAATCTCGCTTCAGTGCGCACAGAGTTTTCTCTCTCCTCACTTGCGTTTCTCTCTGTCTGTCTGACTATCTGTCTCTCTCTCTCTCTCTCTCTCTCTCAGGAAGGGATACCCCCCGGCTGAACTCTTCTGTTTTCTGTTTGAGAGAATATTTCAGTGGCTTATTTCTTTCTGCCTGGCTGATGTTATATTTAAGGAAGACTAAATAAAGTTTCTCCACACTCGGTATCTTCTGCATAAAATCAACATGAGGCCTCTCACAGACATTTGCTCTGTTTCTAAACCTGAGCTGCCTGTGGAGGCAGTGTTTTCAGACAACAGACAACACTCCTGACTCAAAGGCTTTTGGAAAAGTATCATTGTTTTGGCCAAATTTGATGTACACTGCCAAAAAAATTGCTTTTTTTTTTTCTATTCAGTATTTTTGTCTTGAACATGTCTAATCATTCTTAAATTTATAATGTTATTATTATCAAAATAATTATTTTTAATTTATATAATATGATAGAAAATATTTTTGGAATAAAAAAACAAATATAACAAAAAAAAAAAAATTATATATATATATATATATATATATATATATATATATATATATATATATATATATATATATATGGCATATATCTTAATTCTTTTACCGCCTAAAGTGATTTAATTTGTAAGAATTTTGAAAAAAAGACTTCCATTGTGTAATTTTGCTTCTCAATAAAATTTGTCTTGATTTAAAAATTTAAGATATTTGTACTAGAAAACAAGAGAAAAGTGAAAATCCAAGATTGAAGACAAAGTGAGAAAAATACTCATGAATAAATGTAAGCACTTTTGCACTCGAGAAAAATCCTCTCGCCGGCCCCCGCTCCCTCTAGTGAAGATATCACTGCGCCAAGACGAAGTGCTTACAAGCACTTGCCATGGTATTCCGCCATACAATATAGTTATCCATTTTACACGTTTAGAAAAGCGCAACGTTTTTTGTGTTACCGTCCTAGGTCGAGTTACACTACGCGAGTAACTGTATTTAAATAGGGAAAACGTGGAGGTGTTTGGTAGCTTCTCTGCTTGGCCCATATTGAATGAATGGGCTGAGCTAAGTGCTTTCAAAGTGTCACCGCGCGCCAAAGCGATTGAGTGCACTCACTGAGACGAGAGAGGTATGTATCAACTCGTCTTAGTTAAGGGAAAAACATAGTTTAATATGAAAACACGGTGGAGTATCCCTTTAACATCCATGGAATCATTCCATTCTACAAAAGGTTCCTCGTAGTGGAAGAAGGTTCTTAGTGGAGCCCAAAATGGTTCTTCTGTGACATCACCATGAAAACCTCCTTTGAACCCTTTATTTCTCAGAGTGTAGTGTTTGTGCATGCTGTGTATTATTAATAAGCCGATTTGAGTTTTGCAGTGTTAGCATAGCAGCTTGTATTGGAATCAATAGTGTGCCGTGCTCATGTGGAGTGCTATTTGTGAGGAACACAGAGTTGGTGCCAATTTAAAGAGTTTCAAATCAGTCATTTCATGCTTCCATGGTTGTTAGGATGCTGTCTAGGCACGCAGCTCTCTAGGTTTTGGAAACAGAGCAATAGACACTCAGATGCTGCTACCTGCTGCCCAGCAGACGGCAGGAAGTGGAAAATGCTCTGTGTGCGCTCCCTGTCACCAAACGTCCCCCAGCAGGTTCACACCTAGACTCTGTCATTGTAGCCCAGCGTGCCATCAGACTGATTACCATGACGTGAGTGTCGGTGTGCATCACTGTGTGTGCAGTGCTTCTTTTGTCTCTGTGGCTCGGGTGGTTTTGGAGCTGATGTTGCGTATGTAGGTTTAATGTGGCCGCTGAGGTGTGTAAGTATTGTGTCTGGGACGAGAAGGTGAGATACTGTGCAATGTCTCACCTGTAAGCCAATACCTCTTGCATATTGAATGAGTCGAGCGAATGCATAAAACTTCTTTAAGTGCTGCGGTGTGGAGGTGGAAATTTGCTGGTCTGATCTCTGCAATGAGCAAGAGATGAGCGATCACCATTGTGCCCTTAAGCAAGACACTTAACCTCTCCGTTAACAAATTAACTGCAACTCAAGTTAAGATAGAAGTGTCTGCGAACTGGCTTTTGAAAGAAGCTGCGCACTTTAACCATGCACTGTGTTCATGTTCAAGATCTTAGGTGAAGTGTGTATTGTTTCGATAGATAACTCTACGAGCCGTCAGAGAGGGAATAGGGACTTTGAGGTGTGTGAATTAGAGCTGATTCACGGATGCGACCCTCCTGAAGAAGTCCGTCAGGCACAACCCAAACGGCCAGCTTAAGCACAGCGTGTCACTTCCCTTTAGCACTGATTTAATGCCCTGGAGATTGGCGTCGTTAAGCTCATTGACAAATTGAACCTAGCATTGGAAGAAGTCTAAGCGCAAGGTGCTTGATACATGAATATAAATGAGGCGGAGGATACGGGATGTGTGTGAGTCTCCCTGTGCTGTTTATGGCTGAATAATTGACACAGCTGCATGTGATGGGTGCTGGGTTACAGGTCAGACTGGGTGAAACAGCCCAACTCAGCTGAAGAAAAGACAGATAATATGTCTGTTTATAAAGGGCGACGGTTCTGTCATGTTGATGCTGGAATTTTAGTTTAAAGCAAAATGCTTAAAATATAATTACAAATATATAGTATTTTAAAGTTGTGATATAAAATAGTTTCAAACAAATAATTATATATAAAACAGGTTATTTATGTATATTTACACAAAAACCTATCTGTTTACATAACCTACAGCGCATTATATTAATCTTAATTTTATAAAATTAAAATGTAAAATTAATATTCAGTTAAATATTTGTGTAAATTAGACATAACGCGTTTAAAAAAATATTTATATACAAAAAAGAACAATTTTAATTAAAAATTTAAAAGTATTTTATTATTGAAAATTATTTGTTGAAATAAAATATCAAATTATATATTGTTATCGAAATTTGTTATATCAAGATATCAAATTATATATTATGATGAATTATATATCTCATATATTATGATCATCATTATCACACTGTTATGTAATAAAGTGTGTTTAAAATATTGTAAACACAATTTTAACGTGGTATTAATATAATGTATTATTTATTCAATTTTTATTTATTACATTTAATAAACTTTAATATTTAACATTATTAAACATAAATGAATACATAAATATATCAGTAATATAATATGTTGCAAAATATAGTAATAATAGTAATACTTTAATTTTCTTAATGCACTTATGTGTATACTTAATATAAAGGTCTACTTATGAACTTGTGAATGAACACTGTAAAGCTAATATTTAATGTATTTATTTTTTTAAGTTGTGTTCTCTTTGACTGAATTTTATATGTTGATTTCAGGGTTTCGGTCCCCTTTAATGGCTGCTGTCTACATTATGATTCTTCATCTTAGTTTCATCTGACTTCGTGATTTCTTTCCTCCGTTGCATTTTTCATCCTTGAGGGTAAAATGTGTCGCTGACGATCCGCTACTGCTTCTTTCGTTTCTTCTGGAGGGTTGCATATTTTATCACTATCACTTAATCGCCCGGCGCAAGACAGGAGCCTACGAGCACCATCAACGCATTTAGCTGTTCAGATTTATGATCTGGAGCTCAAATCCCCCTCGTCTGGTCCCGGCGGCCGGGTCGAGCTGGGAGCTTGTGATTATTTTCTCTAACCAGTCTAAAGCGGTTTGGCTGGGTTGGTTGAGTGCGGTGAGGGGGAAGGGAACAGCGCCGGCCGGGGGAGCGTCCGTCTGCTGTGACATTATTTTAGATCAGATCCTCACTGGGATCAGGTTAATCCCTGATCTCACACTCGAGATGCAGGAACAGTTCAGCGATACGTGATCCTGTCGAGGGGACATGTGCTAAACCGAGCAAGCCGCTTATTATATCAGTATGCAAATGATGCACATATGATATGTAAACCCAGAGTAATTAACAATCCATAAAGGTGGAAGTCTGGGGTAAACCAGAAAGTTCAGATCCGGCACAGGTTTTGGACGGTTGAGCCAAGCATGTGTAAAGCTGTGTGGAGAGTTGGCACACAGGTCTGAAATCTCTCTCGGGCCGTGCATGCGTCTGGCCTCTTGCCTTCTATTGTCTGGGAAGATGTTTGCTAAACGAGCTGTTTTTGTTTAGGGATGTCAAGAGATTTATTTATTTAATACTGATTTAAGTTTGTTTATGCAACTTTCATATTGTTTAAATAGGCAACTAACAAACTAACTAATACAATACATAAATATTAATTATTTATATTGTTAATTACCTTGATTTGTTGTTTACAATATAACTAGATTATTGTTCACAAAATAAAAAATAAAAAAAATACATAAAAACACATTACATCATAATGCAGTTTTAATGCCTTTTTTAAATAAATAAAACCATGTAGATTATTTATTTATTATATTAGTTTTTTTGTGTAATTTTGTGTTTATTTGTAATAATAATACGTTTTTTATGCACATTTTAGATGGGTTAAATATCCAACTAACTAAATAAGTTCATAAATAAATAAATATTAATTATGAATGATATTGTTAATTACCTTGATATATTGGTTGCAATATAACTAGATTATAATTCACAAAATAACTAAAAGAAAAAAACGCATTACATCATAATGCAACGTGTTTTTATATTTATTTTATAAATACAATCCAACTATGTAGATTAATATATATTTATTTGTTGTCAAATAGTCAGTTTACTAACTTACTAACTAAATTAATTAATACATATTATTCAATAATTATAATATTAATTAATTCACTATAATAGTTCAATTTATTGGCCACAACTATAATTAATCTGGTAACACTTTATTTTAAGGTGTTGTTGTTACACATCACATACTATTAGAATAACAATAAATTATGAATAATTACACGCAAGTAACCCTAACCTTTCTTTGAACAATAATTCAGTATCAACCAATTTGTTGTAGTTAATGCAGGCTTTCTAATATCTTGCTAATAATAAATGCAGTGTTTTAATGCTTAATAAACAAGATAAAAAAAAGTTACGTAATTGAAAATGTTGATAGATTTGAAAAAGCATTAGGATACATGGATGCGCTCTCGAAAGTGATTTTGACCTTCAACCTCTATTCACAATCCAATTCCCAGTAGATATAATTCAGTTTCATCCTACTTTTTTTTTCTTATTGAATATGCACTTTCACAGGAAATGTTGCCTATAATGAAGAATGGCTAGAACTTGTCAAGGTCAGATCAGGGAAAATCTCTCTCTGCGAGACAACAGAAGCCCAGGTGTTCACACGGGCCGTGTCAGTGTTTCTTACGGATGCTTACGTAATGTGTTGTGAGCTCAGAGGTGAGAGGGTTGGGTTGGCTGCTGTCCCTGTCAGCTTGTGTTTACAGCATTTAACGCTGACGTGAGCAGAACACCCCACTGAGGAGGACTCTCAGCAAACAAGCTGGCCACGTCTCAATGTTTTTCTAAGAAGCCTCTTATGCTCAAAAAGGTTGCATTTAATTTATCAAAGTAATATTCTGAAAAATAATATTACAATTTAAAATAACTGTTTTTAATATCGTATTTATTCTTGTGATGCAAAGCTGCATTTTCAGCATGGTTTCTCCAGGCTTCAGAGTCACATGATACTTCAGAAATCATACAAATATGCTGTTACTCAAGAAACATTTCTTATTATTAATGTTTGCAGTTGTGCTGCTTAGTATATTTGTGGAGAGCATAACTCCAGGACCCTTTAATGAATAAAATAGCATTTATTTGAAATATAAATTATTCGTAATATTATAAAAGTATTTCATTTCACTTTTGATCAAATTGCATTCTTGGTGAATAAAAATATGCATTTTTCTAAAAAAACAAAACAAGCCTAACAGACCATGATCTTTGTCTGATAATACTGTATATGTATATGTTTTTTTTTTTGAGTCTTTGAAATGAATCTGTTAAAGAGTCTAAAACCTGTTTTGAACTCATGAGTTGAATCTAATGACTCACTGTTCACTGAATCAATCCGAGCTGTTCTAGACTTGCACAATGAACTGCAAGTGATTGCTTTTGTCATTTCCAAATTAAAATCAATTGAAAACTGTTACAATGATGTGTACCAATAGCATATGTTATACTGACAGCTTGTTCATATTGTATATACTATATTCACATTCGGTTTATCATAATAGTTGGTGCTTTTTAATGTAGAAAAAAAATACAAAGAAGTGTTGGGTACAAAGCAGTAGTATGTCTTTTATTAGTATTTAAGTATATGGTAATATGGTACTAAAATAATAATTTTGTGGAACTGAATCAGAATCACTGAAGTACTTTTAATAGTAATGCAGACTGAAATCACATGGTGAATATATTTCTCTCTCTTTCTTCCAGCACATATCCGAGTTGCTGGCCGTCGTCAGACTTCCATTCATTCACCCCAGTTACCTGCTGAACGTTGTGGACAATGAGGAGCTGATTAAATCGTCGGAGGCTTGCCGAGATCTGGTCAACGAGGCCAAGCGCTACCACATGCTGCCTCACGCGCGGCAGGAGATGCCGACACCCAGGACGCGGCCGAGACTCTCTGCAGGTCAGACCCTTCACGTTCTAATTCTCATCTGTCTTTCACTAGTCTCACGTAGCCTGTAGCTTTGACTAAACTGTGAAAGCTCTGTTCCACACTGCAGCTTATTCTGGCTCGAAGCAGCCACTTACAGGAAGCGACCGTCTGGCTGAGATTTAAAGCAATCAATCACAGTTTGCTTTGTTTTTTTATGAGCCGTGTAGGAGCAGGTTCATCTGAAATAGATGATACCACAATGTGTTATTGTTTTTTAGCAGCCTTTTCAGGAACGCATCACATTATGGACGTTAAATGGGTCGTGAATGCTGTTGCTGATGTTGAAACTCCGGAAGATTACTTGTGCAAGTTCCTTTAAGATGTTTATCCTGCTGAAGAGTCATTATAAAGTTCCCACTAGTGATGCACGGAAACAAATATATGGTAACACTTTAGTTTAGGGACCAAATCTCACTATTAACAGGTTGCTTATTAGCATACAAATTACTAGCATATTGGCTTTTTATTAGTATTTATAAAGTACATATTATGCTTTATTCTGCATGACCACATTTTAGATCCATTATCCTACATTTACTATAAATAAGCAGCAAATAATAAGTTTATTAAGGCAAAAGTTGTTATTAATAGATAGATGATAGTGAGAATTGGTCCCTAAACTAAAGTGTGACTGATATTTTTTTTTCCACCAAATTCGAGTTTTCATTTAGCCAAAAAACAAAGCTGAAGCTGAAATTACAGACATGCTTTAAATAAGGTTAAGTAGAAATATAATGAGTATGTAATATATTGCATATATTTATCAAAATGCTTCTGTTTTTTTTAGCCTATTATTCTTATTTGTTATTTCTGAGGTTATGTTTTCAAGCTGTTTTATTGACATTATTTATACTGTTGTATTGTATCTCGCAGCATACCTTTATGATGTTCATTCATCTCTATTTTGTGCCATAACTAGTAGTAAAGAAGTCAAAGATGATCTGTTGAAATTAAAGGCAGCTAAAATGATGAAGAGCAACAAAACCACATTTATTGATCACATTTTGTTTTAAGTAAATTTTATTTATAGAGCACATTGAACACTGACCAAAGTGCTGTACAAAACAATAATAAAATACAGTAAAGTATCAAATAAAATTACAATTAAAATCCAAGATAATAATACTAATCCATAAATTAAAAATCAGGAAAGGCCATTGAATAAAATGTAAAGACTTAAAAGCCGAAATAGTAAATTTTACTCTTAATTTTAGATCAAAATTAATAAAGTTCAAAGTTTATTTAAAGTTGTTTTTTTTTTATTGGATGGGAGGCGCGTTTCAAATAATGTTAAGTGATTTTTTTTGTTCAAGCAAAGATCAACAAATAAAGATTAAAAATGACAAATCAATATCGTCAACCTAGAATTAGCTTCCACAGAGCTGATATATTTGCCTTTTATAGTTTATCTACATTGAGTGCATGAAATAGACACTAAGGCCCAATCCCAATTCTATTTTATACCCCTTCCCCTTCCCCTAAGAATTGGGACACCACTACCATGACGTCACACGCCATCATTCGTCGTCTAGCTCTTACAAAACACACATATACTGGAGTGCATTAGAGCCTTTAATTATTCTTCTGTATTAATGAGCTGCTTACTGACACAGACACACACATCGGAAATTGCGCAGCTAACATATCCAGGAGAAAATAAACTTGTCAACGCTGCCCCATTTTATTAAATGTTACTTTTATTAAATACAGTTTAAATACTGAATCGCTACATTATATTATCCAGCGACGAGAGGATACAATCACTGTTTTTAAGTAAACTCAGTCTAAAAAAATAAACGCACAGACGTGGATACACGCAACTTCCATTTTCTCTCTCTCTCTCTCTCTCTCTCTCTCTCTCTCTTTTGAATAGGCAATATTTGAGAAAATGTTTAGCGATTTCTAATTATTGGGGGGATTACGGCAGTTATCGCCCTGATCAGACATATGCTGTGGCATGTAATGATATGACGTTAGCAAATATTAGCGATTTTTTGCAAACATTTCTTTGAGTAACATGACCATTAATATGAACTCACAATTGAATGTAACATGAAACAAATGATTACTTTTTGGTTAAAATCTTTATTTATGCCAAAAAAACTTAGATTTATGTTGCTTTTTGTTCGTTGTAGCAGCCATGTTGCCGAGATAATTCATACCCCTTCTTTTGAAGTGTGCTCCCGAAAAATCATTAATTGAAGGGCTATCTGGCCCTAGAATTGGGCTAGAATTGGGATTGGGCCTAAAACAGTCCAAATATTTTCAAATGCTGGTGCGTCACTATTTCGCACACAAGCCTTATCCCCTCTGAAGTATCAAAATCCTCTCTTTTGGAATCAACAAATGGCAGACGTTCAGCATCTGTGTGGTAAATCTGATAGCTGTTCATCTCAGTGTCTCTCTCTGACTGTATCTGAAGTCAATCTCAGGCTGCTGTAAAAATGCAACCAAACTAATTTATGGTTCAATAAGGCTGTCCTCATGCAGCACTGTGAATCACTCTCGCTCTCTCCTCGCGCAGCCGCTCCAGCCCCCATGATTCCCTCAGCGAGGCGTGAGTCTGTGAGTGAGCTGTACATTTATTTAATCTTGATATACTGTGGCTCTCTTTCTCTCGCCCCTGAGTTTTATTGATCTCTGCCCACTGCAGTATAAGAGCTGAATCCCTCCCCCACTGGACCCAGATCAATCTCTCAGGAGCGATAGATAGCACGCACAAAACACAATACAATTACCATAAATATATATCAGTGTTGCTGAAGCTACCTGAAACTGTAGTTTGCTAAGATGCTCCTTAAATTAATAGAAAAGCATCAAGTGAAACAAGTCAAAATAATGAATTTAGGTATGTACCTTGAAATGACCATGCTATTTCTTGAAGCCTATGTGGGCAATATGAATATGGTTCTGTGTTTATTACCATGTTGTGTGTGTCTCAAAACCATGACAAAAATGTTGTATGGCGTTGATGAATCAAACCTTGAATGTACCTTGAAAATACTATACTATATCTATTACTTTCTATGTAAATCCCCCTTGTGAGCAATATGAATATGGTACTATTTTTTTTTTTTACCACGGTATATATCTATCAAAACTATGGCAAAAAACTTTATATGACATTATTCTGTTTCAGAAAGTAATGCAACATGGACAAAAAGAATATACAGGTTTAACGCCATTATATTTGGTTGCAATACAATCTTATTGATATATTAATCCATTATTGAGTATTGTTTAAACTGCTCTATAGACGCCATATTTTATTTTAGAGCTGCAATAGATTTTTAGTAAACAATGCATTTTTTTTTTATTTCCTTATGCAATGCACACAAAGTTTAAAAAGGTTTGGAATATAGTCATATGAGCTTTTCTGATACTTTTTATAGCAGTTTTTTTTAATACTTTTTAGGAGCTTGACAGCTCATGAACACAATGAACTGTTGTTTGGTATATTGAAATATGTGTGAAGAATCTTTACATAAAGAATTGCTTCTTATTCTTAAAAAAATAACATAACAGCATACATGAGGATGATTAAATAACTTTTTTGATAAACTATTCCTAAATATTTAGTTAAAATACCGCATAGAGACAATCTGGATTTGGATAATTTACATGAACTGTTCAAAAGAGTCAGTTCACTGGAGTGGGTTGAGTAGAAAGAATCAAATCACAAGAATGAATCTGTTATAGAGTGCATGGAATCACTAAAATGAACTAGACTTCCCAAGTTTTAAATATTACTTCAGGCTTGTGTTTCATCACATTACACTTCTTGGAAAAGTAGTTTGTTACTGTAGACGCTGCTCTATTTTAAAAACGACTGTCACACTACTGTGAAGTGAAACCTTTTTATTAGCATGATCACTTTTAGTTAGTTCCTTCCCATCACTGATATTTGTTCTGGCATTGAAAGTGATTCTAGTAGATTCACACGTCAGTCAAGCGAAATGGAAAGTCAGTCACACCAAAACATCACAGCTCTCATCTGATCCCAGCTGACTCCAGATACACAAGTGTTCTTCTTCATAAACATCTTTAAATGCTTGGTAAATACGATGCATAGTTTCCAACCTTTAAGAACGCCCTGTTTGTTCTTACTATTAAACGAGATATTTATGGAAATAAGCAGCCTCGGCAGAGGAACAGATTGCTCTTGGGCTCTGAGATTTTTCCTACTTGCTGGCCAGGACTCGGAGGCTCTCTTCAATAAAGCTAGGTTTAATTATTGTCTGAAAGGTATTACATGCTGTGCATGGAAGTCATGCCACTCCGCAGAACTTATTTTCTGCATGAAGGACTTAAAGTAATTGGTAAACAAATGTGTTTTTACGATACTGAGTGAGTTTTGTTTCTGTGGTGTGACAGCAGGTAAACAAACATGGTTTTGTGATTTGACCAGATTGTAGATTAACAGCTGATTTGACCAGTTTTAATCATTTTGAACATACTTGAATGTTTCGAGCTTTAACATGTAAATATAATACATTTAATATATAATTTTTAAGCATCTTTATTTGTATTCTTGAAGTTTCTTATAGCAATATACACCCTGTAGGCAAACTAAATAGGGTACTTTTTTATTATACTCCATATACATACATTATGTAGGGGGGGGGGGTTGTACTTTTTAAAAATATATTTTTTATATATACTGTAGATCTAATTCATTTTGATTGCAGTTACTATTTGAATAATTTTAGTTCTTTAACGCTCTCTCTCACACACACGCACACACACACACATATATAATGGATAAAGTTTGTTGCATTTGATTCTTTTTTTCAGTTTTAGTATTTATTTGTTTGTTTATTTGAAACTTTATTTAAGTTTTTTGGTGAGAATTTTAACAGTTGAACACAGTTGAGTTGAATGTTGAAAGTCATGCAATCAACTTTGTTATTGTTTTTGTTATGTTTTGATAATATATAAAATGTAATAGTATTGTTTAATATAGATAATATTCAGATAATATTCATTATTTTTTATTACAGCAAATTTGTCATTTTGAGTGCCAACATCTCTTCCTTTCTTTCTTTCTCTCTCACTCTCTTTTCTCTTTCTGTTGTTGTTGATTTGGTTTGTATTTTTTCCATGGTACCACGCAGTTGTTTTCCTCTGTAAGGCTTCGTGGACTCGTGTCCTCTGTGTTTCTCTCAACATCTGTGCCTCTGATTTGCTCAGGAAGGATGGACTTGTCTCCTTTCGACATTTTTTATTAAGTCTTTGATTGTTTGGCTGTGTACAGGACTCTCGAGTGAACTGGTCTCTGGCTTGACCATCTGGCAGGCCATCTGATGGAGGTTATGAGACACCGCGTGAGGGCCTGTCACCTGTAGGACCCGTTTATGAAAAAGAGACTGCGAAGAGAGAGAAAACTAGGCTAGAAGTCAAAGACGAAGGGGAGCATAAATTGCTTTTTTTTAGCGACAGAGATTGAGGAAGTGCTGCTAGGAGTTTGTAATTGGCGTGTGTGTGTGTTTGTGTGTGGCCGAATGCATTCGCTCTCCACCTGAGCTCGGCTGATAAGTCTCTTATGTATGAAAAGACACAGAAGAGGTGCTGTGATGTCACCCATGAAAGGTTCCTCGCCAAGCATGAGCTCGATCAGAGCATTCTGGTTTGCATTGGCCCGCGGCTCTCGTTCTCCGAGCTGCAGGGAAGTGCCAGCTGTCGTCAGACTGATGGGACTCACCTGGGCCCTGCTCTTCCCTCCGCTTCTGCTGCACAGAAATCCTCCGAGCAAATCAGGGTGACGCACACCTGGCCCACACCCAGTAACTGGTGTAGGTGGGCCATCAATCCTAATTAAACTCACGACAGTCTCTTTTAGCAGTCCATGCTGGCACGAGGACTGCCGTCACATCTGTAACTCAAATGATCGTCAAATAACAAAGCGTTTGTTAATCTGACTGGCCCACACTTGTAGCTGATTAACTGCTGGTCTCGTGGGTAGGTCAGGTGTGTAATTAGGAACCATAAGGGACGAAGACTGTGAAAGGTGACCCTGTTCTGCTTAACTCTGACCCTGAACATCATATGATGTTCGAACAGCTTTACTAAAGCCGAAGTTTAATATTGTGGCCCTCCTTGAGAGAATTTATATGAGGAAATAGTTTTTTGAAGATTTTTTAGAAGTGGCTTGATAATTTTGTCATTATTTACTCACTCTTGTGTTGTTTTAAACCTGTATAACATGCTTTCTTCAGTATGCTTTGGACCCCATTGACTTACAGAACAGTATTATTTTAGTATTTTATGTAGCCTATTAGTACAGTATATATTTATGTTTTCATTTAGCTTTTATTTTCATTTTAGGTTTAGTATTCTTATTTATTTATCTATTTATTTATTTACATTTGAATATAGGTTAAGTTTATTTTTATTTCAGTAATTTTAGTGCTTCAACTTATTTCAGTTCCAAGGCAACATTTCCAGGGCAATTTTATTCCAGCTTAAACGTAAACAGTTATTTATTTAGCTGTATATACTGTAGCTCAAATTAATTTTTCACTTTTTATTTCAGTCATTTTAGTAGTTAACATATTTATTTCAGTTTTCATTTCAAAAGTTTTTTTAAGTTGTATTTTTCATCTTATTTTTGTATTTGTTTTGTTTTTATCGCCAATGATTTTGAATAGTGTTAGTTTTATTTAACAATAACAACAGTGATGGAAAAGCAAGAACAAAGACTTTTTTTAAATGGCATTTGTTCAATAGTTAAGGAACATGTATAAAAATATTACTTTTATTTAAGAAACCAGCTTAAACTTTTAAGCAACCACATAGCAATTCTCTAAACTATACTACACTAACACTACACACTATATACTTTACATTCTCTGATGCATGTTTTGCAGTCAGCACATTTTTGAAGGATTATTCATTTCATGGGTTTCTGAAAACTGTCCTATTATTTTTACATTGATTGCAGTGCGAGTAATTTTGGATAAAAGTGTCTATAAATGTCTCATTCCAAAGCTGTTTATATGCACATTCTCATTCACTATAGGACGAGCAAAGCACTCTAACAGATTTGGGATGCTGTTTGTCCTGATAATTAGTCTTAGTCTTTTGATTCGCCCTTATAGTGATTCATGCGTTTTCTAGCTGTGGTGACCTATTGTAGACATGAAATGTAATTTATGTGAGGAAGACATCCATATTAACTTAAAAATGGTCATTAATCTTCAAAGAAACTTAACCCGCTAAAACATAGCTATAAACATTCAAAAATCATCTGGATTTAGTCTGATTCAGTGCACAGACAGTGCTGTTTTTGTGCTTTATCACTGCATCAAGCCGACATAAGTCTTGTTTCGAACAATAGTTCTTTATGTGGCTTCATAAAAGCCCGTTTTGCAAGAGATGGTGTCAATACAAAGATTTACAGTGCATTTTATTTGTGTTTTCTGCTGAGTTAAGCACGCTACAGTGCTTGTGCTGTGTAAAATAGGAATGCAGCAACCTGTTAGTATGGATGGCAAAATAAATAAGCCAATTATGTGTGAAGTGTTGAACAGGGTTGAGAGTTTTAGCTTGGGTTTTACTCTTTTTGTGTCCAAAGGTTAGACATTACACAAGTCATTTTCAATCACTTACACTACCGTTTTTAAAGTTTGGGGGTGTGCGATTTTTTTTGCCATAAAATATGAAATATTACAATTTAAAAGAACTGTTTTCTATTTAGATATGTCATTTATTCCTGTGATGCAAAGCTGAATTTTCAGCATCATTACTGCAGTCTTCAGTGTCACTTGATCCTTCAGAAATCATTTTAATATGCTCATTTGCTGCTCAAGAAACATTTCTTTTTATTATTCATGTTGAAAACAATTCTGCTGATTAATATTTTTGTGGAAACGGTCATACTGTATTTTTTTACAGGATTATTTGATGAGTATACAATTCAAAAGTTTTTTTATCTGAAACTGAAATCTTTTGTAAACATTAAAAATGACTTGACTGTCACTTTTGATCAATTTAATGGCTCTTTGCTGAATTAAAATAGGAATTTCTTACTGACCCCAAACTTTTGATTGGTGCTGCTGTACATGCTTTGCAAACTGTTAAATGCGTTATTCAAGTCACAGTATGCAGGTTACCCTCCTGTCTGATCTTTATTATTGTCGTCTGGTGTCCCTGTCACTAAGTGAGTTGCATTTCTGTCATGTACGAGTGTGCTGTCATGTCATTTCTGTGCTGTACGTCTGTTGCCGTCAACTAATTAGCTCCCGTTTCAGAATCCGTCCTTCCTTTTGGCGGCCATTCACAAAGCTTTGACACACTTTATTGAGGTCACCTCTTCAAAGTGCAACATTCAATCAGCTGCTGGCGTGTGGCAGAAGGAGTCAAAGGTATTGGATTGTGCTGATGTGACACTCAACCCAGTCCTTTACAGACCACAAACCGCTTTTACGGACTCATTTCTCAAACTGCTTTTATCGCTAAAGCAGCAGCTTGAAGGTGAGGACAGAAGGGCGGCGTTTTGCAGTACGTCTGCGTTTGTTTAATTGATTTAGTCGTGCCATGACTGGAGGGCAAACCTCATTGCTTTCTGCGTCTCACCTTCAGCGCAGGGTCCAGTCGCTTTAATTAGTCTCTTTCTCTGATAGAGCGCAACGTCTCTGTGGATGCCTGTGGATGTTACTGAAGCCGATTTGAAGAACTGTGCATGATCGCGAGGGAATTACAGCCGTTGTCAGTCCTGACCTCTCTCTGACTATTGCATCAAAATGTATGGCTTGTTCATTTGGCTGAATAAATGGTTTGATATGCCACCTATAGATGGACCTTAAATTTAACAGCATTTTTCCATTTAGAGCTGATTTGCGAACAGAACCGTTTGTGGAGAATCAGGTCCAGCTGTTTAAGAAGTTGTAATGTTGGTAGAAAAGTTTGAATGTTAGCACACATCCATCTTCATATCTGAGGCTTTTCATAAGTGGTAGGTTTGTTCAGTAGCTAACGGAGTACGGAGACGCAAGGAGCTCCGCTTCGAATCCCTTGTAATCAAAGCAGACCAAATCTGCATATAAAGAAATTAAAACGGGATGGTTGCATCAACAAATGCGTTTTTATATCAGTTTTGCATTTGTTAACACTATCTGGTTTTTGGTTGGGTTTGATGTAGGGCATATTTCCAACACGATAGAGCATTAACTTTTAGTGAACATCCCTGGATATTTGAATTTCTGAATGTCCGCAATATGTACCAGAAGCAACATAATAAAAACACATCAATACGTACCCATTTCAATGTAATAAAAAGGTGCTAGGGTTTACGAATTGAACCAGTGTTTAAGCACCACTCAGTGGACATTTCTCTTTGAAACTGTGGCGAAACGTGCAGTAAGACATGGAAAAACCGTGTTACACAAAAAATGGTACATATTTTTATGAGACCAGGTTGAATTTTGCACAGTTCTGGTGTGAATGTTACTGTAGCACAAATAAAAGGCAGAAAACGTTTGCAGTTTTACTGCAATTAATCATCATTCCTGACCCCCTCCGTGACTGTTGCATCAAAATTGGGGGTTCGTTCATTTTACAAACCACCATCATAATTGAATTTCCTGTTCACATGTCTTTTGTTGGCTTAATCCGTCCTAGAGAATGGAAATGATAAATGTGTCAGCCCTAATCATAACATTTCGCTCGGTACATTTCAGCTGTTGATTGCTTTCCCGTCGTCTACAGTAGCTGGATTAAATTTACATTTTGAAGTGGATGATTTTGTGGCTGTATTTGGCTCAGTGGGCCTGCAGTGTTTTAAATTTCCCTGTCAGGAAATCTTTGTCACACTTAATGCGGCCATATTCGAGTATGACGAACATTTTTGGTTGATAGACTATTAAATAAGACACTGCTGTTAAGAGACGGATAGATAATGTATGCGGCAGTGCTCTACAGGGAGGAATTCTCTCTCCCGAGCACAAAACTCACTCAGAATCCTGTCCGGGAGCTATTTCTCTTGTTGCAAAGGGCAGCGGCGTGCCGTTTGATTGCTGCTTGGGTCTCTTGTAAATGACAGCTCACAGTGCAGTGGACTCTGAGTTTATGTGCAGATATTGTTCCTGGAGTTTGAGCTGCTCTTAGTGTCGAGTTCGGACAGCACACCTGCGGACCGTAAATTTAACAGCATTTTTCCATTTAGAGCTCATTTGTGAACAGGACCCATTGTGGAAAATCAGCTCTGGCAGTTTAAGAGGTTGTAACGTTGGAGGAAAAGTTCTTGTTTGAGCTTAAACAGCATTTTGGTGTTCACACTGTATGTCAGTCTGAGTTATGCACCATTCAGAATTAAAGCTGCAGTAGGGAACTTTTTGACGCTCTAGCGGTTAATAAACAAAACTGCTTGCGTCTTGCGGAAGAACATCGTAGCCGGAACTACTTCTCTCTGTTTATGTCTATGAAGAATCACAAAGGTACTGGGTTACTCCGCCGCAGTATCCCCGAAGCAATCTAAAATAGTCTGAATATAAACACTTATTATAGGTGTACCCTAGTGATTCAGGACAAGCCAAAAACACGGTTTGGAAAATGGATTCATGGTGTACTCGCTTATTATGTTAATTTTTCTACATTTTGAACACAAACAAAGTTACGGACCGGAGCTCTGATTGGTTGTTTTTTACCGGGAGCGATGGAGTTTCTGCAAGACCACTGGGAGGAGCCGGAGGAGCTTGATTTTTTTCACAGATTATCTGTCTCATATTCTTCTGTCAGGACATAATGTCAGGTTTAATAAATATGTAAAAAAATATTTTTTTACAAAAGTTCCCTACAGCACCTTTAAACTGCAGATGCTTTTTGAATTTGAATTCAGTTGCTGAATTTGAATTGAGGTAGTAAACAGTGCAGAATTGAAATTCAAAATTATTTTTATAATTTTTAATTATTGTCTTATAATTATACTATATAATACATTTAAATGTTTTATCACTGAATATTTGAAGCAAAGTCATTTGTTGAATGCTGGCTTCAGGTTTGAAGGTTTTTAGGCTTTACAGATGCTGCTGCATGAGTTTTTCTAACAGAGGCCGAGGGAGTGGTGGCTAATTTTATTCCTTCCTTTTTCTTTTTTTCTTCTTATTAACGTAAGTTATTCTGTCACTCAATATTTCACAGAAATTAGAAGACGGTCAATTCAGTGAATAATTTTTCCTGTCATTCTAATTCAAATTCCAACATGTCTTTGACTTAAATTTGGCCAATTTTAAACAAATTCACACTCTTGATTTGAAAGAGAGCCGATTATTCTGCTCTGGTGTGAATGTTCCTGTAACACCGATAAAAGAGGGAAAACATTTAGATAAAGAATCATATTGTGGAATAATATGTTATATAATCAACTTGTAGAAAATTGACATTTAATGACCCCTTTAAATGACTGGTTAAAATACTAGATTTATATGCATGAGAAAGAAAGCTTTCCTCAAAACGGCACTCTGGCTGGATTGGCTGGCTTCACGCAAGAGGGTTATATGAGTTCACTAAGAATTAAAGTCATGTTTATAGTAATATGTTAAGTAATGTCCAGGTTCTTTGCATTTATTTATTTACCAGGTTGGCAAGGCTTGTGGCATCAAATCTTTGCAAGTGGTTTGTGTGGCACTTACTTTAGTAGCCTTGAGCACACCTGTAGATTATGCTCGTTCTCAGTGTTATAATCTATTTCAGATATACCCTTACCCAGATTCACCCCTTTACTCCTGAAAATTTCACATGGAAGAAGTAAACCATGGTTGGTTCATATTTCCTTTATACTTTATATTGTATGAAGATCATACGACCACATTACTGTCCAAGTGGCTGGTTACTGGCTAGAATATGCTGCAATTGACTATTCACAGAGCTCTGCCTGAATGGAATAATTCACCCACATTTATTTTCCTTCATGTCATTTTAAACCTGTATTGATTTCATTTGTTTTCCCTATCCCTATAAAGCTTGACTTACCAGTCCAACCATAGCAACTGGTGTCGGAAGGGAAGGGAAGGGAAGGGAAGTCGTGGCCTAATGGTTAGAGATTCAGACTCCTAACCCAAAAGTTGTGAGTTCGAGTCTCGGGCCGGCAGGTCGCACTGGACTATAAGTCGCATTTATTTAGAACCAAGAGAACACATGACCATCTACAGCCGCAAGAGGGCACTCTATATCTTCAGTCTAGACTACAGGAGCACTGAGCAGCATAGAGCGCCCTCTCGCGGCTGGAGACGGTAATGTTTTCTCTTGGTTCATTTGTCTTAGGTCTTTTCTTTTTGTTCATGTCATATTAATTTTGATAAATAAGTCGCACCTGAGTGCAGGACCAGCCAAACTATGAAAAAAAGTGTGACTTATAGTCCGGAAAATATTGTAGCCCTAATACATGGCTAATTTTCTTGTAATATGCATGCTAATAAGCAACTAATAAGTGTTACCTATTCTAAAGTGTTACCAACATTTATTTATATTGAAAAAATAAGTTGATTTTTTTTTTATATATAATATAAATCAATTTGTACCACCATGAGTAAGGGTCCCTTATGCCAATATTAGTGCCTGGGTACATGAGACTAAACTACTGCAGCACCTGAGCTTGAAACAGTGAGTTGGATTGTCCAGTAAATGCACCATATTCAATAAAAGCTGAGTAGGAGTGAAAGATATCAAGGTTACGGACATCTTTAAAGGGCATTTTGTTCCACACAATACTATTATGTGAGCAAAATGATTTTCATTTCATCCCTAACTACATCATCATGAACATCATCATTCCCAGAAAATGTATTTCCAAGGTAGAGCACTTAATTACTTCTTCAGGCCTGACTTATCCTCTCTTTTCATTTGCGAGGTTTTTGACTCACTCCGGTGGGACTGGATTGAAGGGCAACGAAATGACAGGGGTAAAAGCCCACACATACAAAGTTCAGACGTTCAGGGACGCCCGTGCCCGCAGCGTCACCTGCCCGCCACATCTTTCTGACAAGCGGGTTCAAAGCTGCAATTTATCTCTGCCCACGACCGCAACCGTCTGAGAGTCTCGGAGGAGAGAGAACTTCCTCTCTTCTGGACTCAAAGACCTCTTCCACATCCAGCTTTTAATGGTAGGGAAGAGCAGGACTAGGGCAATTAGATGGAAACCAAGCCCTGTCCCAGCTGGGGGATCCGGGGTCTTGTTCTAGGCCAAGGTGCAGGCTGTTTAGAGCAGGTTTGGGTTTCCTCCCACTGCGAAAGAGAGATTGAGCTCAGGAGGAGAGAAAAAGAGACAGTTATTTACCATCGTTCCCTACTCTGGATGTTATCATTATCACTCTTTAGCTCAGTGGGGGATGAGAGCTACCTGGCCGCCCTGACGTCCCGTCTGGCAAACCCTTATTTACCGATGGCAGCCGCTGAGTCAATGCTATAGATAGGACACATTAAGGGGAAGTGAGGTGGAAGAGACAGGTGTGATTGTCCTGTGGGAGGCTGTGCGTGCCGAGCGAGGAGAAGCTCACCTGTCAAAGGTGTGGATCGCAGCTCAATGCGTCGACAGAAAGCTGGCAAAGAGGAAAAGTAGATGTGGGAAGCACTTGCCCCGCCCACATCCAGCTTGATTGACAGGTGCTGGCTGAACTCCTACGGGTCCACTTCCTGTTTACTTCTGTTTTTGTTTACTTTTCTATGACAGCGCTTGCTTTAGGCTGTTTGAATGGAGGTAACTCGATTAAAATCAGCACATCTCATTAAGGAATGAAACGTTGCTTCAGCAGCACTTTTGAAGGCTGAAAAAGGTCACCTGCTGCTCGAACAGACTCAAATCTCACAGGAAATAAGAAATGGCTGTGGTTGCCCTTTAGGGCTTACAGTGAAATGAATATACTCACTGTGACAGTGACTGGAGTGATAGAGCTGCCATACATTTTTTTTTTTCACATTTCAGTTCATTATAAGTACTCACAGAGAGAAATTTATCGTCAGGTATACACTACCAGTCAACAGTCTGGACACATTCTTTATTATTACTATTTACTAATGATGAGAATATGAGAATTATATAATAAATCTAAATAATAAATCAAAACAATCATTTGGTTTAAAAACAATAATAAAAAAGGAAAGACTATTGAAAGACTTCACATGTTTGCTGGACACTTGTAGGTTTTCCTTCACTGGTTGAACTCATCCATTAAAAATGTAAGTGTAAATTCTATAAAATGAAAATTTATATTTAAATTAAATTATTAGTTAAAGTATTAGTGTGTGTGTGTGTGTGTGTGTGTGTGTGTGTGTGTGTGTGTGTGTGTGTATATATATATATATATATATATATATATATATATATATATAGTTTATTCTTTTTTATATACAAGTTGTACAGGTATATCTGTATTTGTCTTAAAGTCTAATATTACACATTACTGCAAAATCATGAGAAAATCATATAATTTCAGCAAGGGTGCACTTCGGCTACTTACTAACTTTGCTAACTTTTAAAATTCCTAGTTGTGTCTGTAGGATTCCTTGCAGTTCCTTATTTGTTCCCTTTTTAACACTATTTTAAAATGCAAGTCATGAATGTAAACGAGCTTTTTACAGTTATACACTGTTGTGATAAAAAGGATACAGTATTTATTTGTTTTGTTTTGCACATTTGCACATGTGCTGTCTGCTCTACCTGCATGATTGCCTAAAGGATGCTGAATTCTTCATTTCCAGCAGATCAGGCAGCATATGGTTCAGCAGCAGTCTGGTCCTTCCTCATGTCTCAGTTAAGACAATCCACTTCACACTGTATTTTTTTCCTCTAGATTTTGCTATTTTTTCTCTCTGTTCCACTCCAGTTGTGTTGTTACCTGCCCTGGAGAGAAAAGCCAAGATTTAGAAAGAGAGAGAGAAATGTAGAAGGAGAAAAAGATGACAATATTGTAAAAGAAGGATGCTGGAGCAGAGAGAAGCCCATGGATCAGGCAGGCGGCTGTTGTCAGGGGAGCGCTGGGGAAGTATTGATTCGGAAAGATGAGCCAGCGGTTAAAAGAAGCTCAAGGATGTCTTCACGTCACTCTCTCACTTTTCTCTGCTCTCTCGCCGACTTTCTTCCTGCACCTTAAACAAAGCCGGTCTCTGCAAGGCGATTTGATGACAAGCCCTGCGCCGGTGTAGACATGATGCAGGAAGTCTGAGCGCTCGAACCCTTACACACACAATAATAGGCTTTCTAAGTGTAAACCTGGATAGAATTACACCGGATGATGCTGGGATCCTTTTTTTCCTTCTGCAGGAACATTTCGACCTCGTTTGTTGAAGATAAATGCAGTAAGGTGCTTGTTAGGTGATTGTCTACTGAGCCAATCAATGCAGAGCTCCCAAGTCTTTATGGCCACATACACAATACAGGTTTCAGGAGTGACAACTGCATTTAAATACACATTTCTTTACTGAAGTAATATTACAGCAACCAAACATCATTTCACTAGTTCACGCTTACATATAATTAGCTGAGGTATGGTATGCGTATTTGGCGTGCTGTCCGGGGAAGGGCTCCGGGCTCGGGAATTGCCCGAAGCTAGAGTACCCCCCCTTCCCCGTATATTGTAAAGTGAACTTGAAGTGAGGAGATGGGGTGGAGGAGGGATGCTGATAAACCGTCAATGGATAGAGGTAAGTCAGCGATATTTATACTGTGGGATTGATTACTTGATTGTGGTCCACCTGTGATGATTAGGCTAAGTATCTGACGCGCTCCTCCCGAATCTTCATAGATAATTACATTTCACTAGTTCACGCTTACATATAATTAGCTGAGGTATGGTATGCGTATTTGGCGTGCTGTCCGGGGAAGGGCTCCGGGCTCGGGAATTGCCCGAAGCTAGAGTACCCCCCAAAAAGGCAAATGTACAGGAGGACAGCCGCCAGTTTAAAGAATGCCCCCCAAAAAGCAGAGTACTGGCGGGGGCTGATTTGGTTTCTGAGAAGTTATCTCGTTGGCAGGCTGGAAGGGCCTACGTACTCCGGAGGGAGCGACTTGGGCGTTGAGAGAGTAGGCCCTACCAGCTGCAGCTAGTGAACTACGTGGTTGTTGGCGCCCGGTCGGTAGGGCTCGGGCCGATGCTCAACTGGAGTTTTTTGGCGTTGGATCGGTGAGCCCTGCCGGCCGATGAGGAGGAGCGGCGTGGTTGTGGTGCCCGACCGGGAGGACCCGAGTTGCCTCGACCGGAATAGGTCACGGTGTCGGCGTACGGGCCCTACTGGCTGATAGCCCCTGCTATTCAGTGGGTGAAGGGCCTAACGCTGACCGAGAGGGCCCATGAAGCCTCCGACAGGAGATTGAGACTCAGGATGACGGACGTCTGGGTCCTCTCGGTTAGGCAGATAAAAAGCTTTTGGGCCAGCCGACAAGGAGGACTCTGGCAACATCCGAAGGGAGATCCCGACTCACGGCATCGGCTGGATGAGATTCACTTGCGGCTGGCAAGCATAGGCCCGTCCGGGAGACTCTCGCCAGACGTCTGAAGGGAGCGCACGCGACAGACGGGTAAGCCTCGGCGGACGGGGAGGGTTGGAAAGGAAAACCCGACTGGGAGGACTCTCGCAGCATCCGATGGGGCCTCAAACTCAGAACATCGAACGGGTAAGCCTCGCCAGACGGGGTTAAAAGATGTGAGAGTAGCTGAGGGTAGCTTTTTTTTTTTTTTTTTTTGCAGGATTTGGCGAGAGGACGAGACTCGTGGCGTCGGACGGTTAAGCCTCGCCTACCGTCAAATGGAAAGGTAAGTTGTGTGGCCGAGAGACTGTTGCCGACGTTCGAAGGGAGCACACACATCGAACGGGTAAGCCTCGCCGACCGTAGGGTGGAAACGTAAAGCAAGTCTGACCAGGAGGCTCTCGCCAGCGTCCGAAGGGAGCACACACATCGAACGGGTAAGCCTCTCCGGATGGCGGACAGAAAAGGTAACGATAGGTGGCCAGGAGGCTCTTGCCAGCGTCCGGCGGGGACAAACTGGGTGAGCCTCGCAGGCCGTAGGTTGGAAAAGGTAAGTTAGGCTGTCGTCGGCGTTTAAGGGAGTTTGCTACTCCTGGCAAGAGACGGTTTAGCCTTGGTGACCATAGGAAGGAAGGAGAGTTTATTGTGTGTTAGGTACTTGCAGCATTTAAGCAGCTTGCTTGTAGGTTAGTAACCTGAAACACACAGTAGGGTCGTGGTTGGCTGGCCAGGAGGCTGTCGCCGGCGTCCGATGGGAGCACTCACATCGGACGGGTAAGCCTCGCTGGCCAAGGGTGGAAAAGGTCAGGTTGTCTAGCCAGGAGGCTCGGACCGACGTCCGATAGGAGCTTAGCTCCAGGAATCGAACGGGTAAACCTCTCTGGCTGAAGGACGGAAAAGGTTGTCCGGCCGGGAGGCTCTTACCTTCGTCCGACAGGAGCTTAGCTCCCGGATAGAACGGTTAAGCCTCGCTGGCCAAAGGACGGAAAAGGTAAGGTTGTCTAGCCGGGAAGCTCTCGCCTACGTTCAATGGGAGCCTTGACTCCATGCGTTGGGCGGGTAAACTTCTCCGTACGAAAGACAGAAATGGAAAAGCAGGTAGCCGGGGGCTTTCACCTACGTCCGAAGGGAGTGTGAGCTCCTGGCAACGAACGGGTAAGCCTTGTTGGCCGCAGAATGGAAAAGGTGAGGTTGTCTGGCCGGGAGGCTCTCGTCGGCATCCGAAGGGAGCTCGTGCTCCTGTCATCGAAGAGAGAAGCCTCGCTGGTCATAGGATTGAAAAAAGGTTTAGGTTATTTGGCCGGGAGGCTATGGCCAGCATCCGGTGTCTTTTTATTTATTATTTATTTATTTATTTATTTTCTATATTTATTTGTATTTTCATTTATTATATTTATTAAAATTTGCGACACCAGATGGGTAGTCTCTCCAGCCGTCGGAGGGAAAATTGAGATTGTTTTATCTGCGAAGAGCCCGTTAGTGTTCGGCGAAAGCGTAACTTGCGGTATTGAATGGGTACATCTTGCCATCGAAGGGAAAATTTATTTGGGCTGCAATGTACTCATTTGTGTTCGATAGGTAAATGTCGCTTTTTTTTTTTTTTTTTTTTTTTGGCTTTTTTAATCGGGTAGCTTCGCTGGTGGTTGGATGGAAAGTCCAAGATTGATTAAGTGGGAAAGCATCTGGCAGGATTTGAATATTTGCGTTGTCAAACGAGTAAGCTTTGCTGATAGTTGAATGGAGAAGGCAAAGGTTGGTTCAACCGGGAGCCCTCTTGCAGCGCCTGGCAGGGAGTTTGATACTAAGGATGATTTATAATAGTTGAATGGAGAAGGCAAAGGTTGGTTCAACCGGGAGCCCTCTTGCAGCGCCTGGCAGGGAGTTCGATACTAAGGATAATTTATTTGTCTACGAGGGTAGACGCTGTGAGGCTTACTTGGATAATTGTTTAGCAAATCCAATGAGCTGCTTCCGATAATGAGTCCGAAAAAATCTTGGTGCAGTCCTAGTATCCGAAATTAAGCGTGCAAAAATAAATTAGGATTTCCTGTGCCAGTGTACCCCAAATGGGTGCCATGTATCGGCGATGTGGTCATTGTCAGCACGTGAGATCGATTGTACATATCGACGATGTAATCGTGCATGGGTGGAGTAAGAGAAAGATTCTTTATACTGTCTGAGCTTACTATTTACCATTTTGACCATGCAGGTGCACGAAAAGAGCCTATGGAATCGCCCATAATCAAAAAAAAAAATATATATATATACTTTCGGACGTACTGATACACTGGTATTAAGTATAAATACTATATTTAGTATTTATAGTCGGCACTACGATCATCTCGCTTGTCCAAAGATTTTTTTTTTTTTTTTTTTTTTTTTTTTTTTTTAAACCTACGGGCTCACATCGTCCTTTGAGGGCATGGGCGAGCGGGAAATGCAGTGCTGAGATGGGATAACGGAGCGGTTTGATTAATTAAGGTAGGCCGAATTAAGGTAGGCCGCCTAATGATTATTATAAAAAACGTTGGTTGGAGAATGGGCCTAATATCGTCTTGGCTATTGTCGATACATGGTGCTATCACCGCAACCTCAGATGCATGGCATGCCTTTAGGCGGAGGTGATGTGTGGTATTATTTTTTTTTTTTTTTTTTTTTTTTTTTTTTTTTATATTTAAGTGTAGGAAAGGCTCCTGCGGGAGCAGACGCTGCAACAGCAGTGGGGAGAACGGGAAAGGCTCCTGTGGGAGCAGACACTGCTACGGCAGTGTGGAGGTACAGGAAAGGCTCCTGCGGGAGCAGACACTGCGCGGCAGTGAGGAGGTGTAGGAAGGCTCCTGCGGGAGCAGACACTGCACAGCAGGGAGAAGGTGTAGGAAGGCTCCTGCGGGAGCAGACACTGCACGGCAGTGAGGAGGTATAGGAAGGGCTCCTGCGGGAGCAGACACTGCTGCGGCAGTGGGGAGAACGGGAAAGGCTCCTGCGGGAGCAGACACTGCTGCGGCAGTGGGGAGAACGGGAAAGGCTCCTGCGGGAGCAGACACTGCTGCGGCAGTGAGGAGATACGGGAAAGGCTCCTGCGGGAGCAGACACTGCTGCGGCAGTGGGGAGAACGGGAAAGGCTCCTGCGGGAGCAGACACTGCTGCGGCAGTGGGGAGAACGGGAAAGGCTCCTGCGGGAGCAGACACTGCTGCGGCAGCGGGGAGATACGGGAAAGGCTCCTGCGGGAGCAGACACTGCAGCGGCAGTGGGGAGATACGGGAAAGGCTCCTACGGGAGCAGACACTCCAGCGGCGGTGGGGAGGTACAAGAAAGGCTCCTGCAGGAGCAGACACTGCAGCGGCGGTGGGGAGGTACAGGAAAGGCCCCTGCGGGAGCAGACACTGCTGCGGCAGTGAGGAGGTACATGAAAGGCTACTTGCTTCGGCTGCTGTAGATGTTGGCAGCTTAGCAATTTGTTGCCTGATTTGACAATTCCTCAGGCCTTGTCCACCTTATTATGTTCCTGTTGGAAAAGCATCTTTCCTCTCATTTGGCCTCCGGGCTCTTTAGACGGACTCCCGAGTGGATACGTTTGGAACGCTGTTTTCACGTTGTATTATGGACTGTGGAAACAGAGGCTTTTGGAAACGATTGAGCATGTTTAGTCTTGTAAGGCGTTGTACCGAAAGACATGATTATAGCAGTAACGTTAACCCCTTACAAGATACCCCCCATTTTTGGCGTGGAGGCAGAAATTATATACCCAAAATAAAGATGTTTCTGTTCATGATTCTTTCTGACTAGATCCACGATCAACATTTGTCCACGAGCTAACACTTTGACGTTTACCGTTCAGGAATAGGAATAGTTTTCCTGACATGATGGAAAATTAATCACTGGAATTATGTTTTATCGAAATATTGGTCAGATATAAAAGCCAAAGTCTTTGGACTTCAATTGATGCGCGGCTTATCCAGATCAAGTAAGAGAGTGATGTTTAACGTGCTGTGAAAACGAAACATAGACTGGGGCCGTTGGCGATGCTTGCAGCAAATGGGTTAACGGCAGTTATGTGCTATTTGCTTCCAAGTGGTTTCTAAAGAGACTTACTTTCCGGTTTTCCGTATTACGGTCCTTAAAAGGCGATGGTAATTTTACTCATGCTTGCTATCCTGCATCAAAACACGAGGGCAGATGCGTTTTAGATTAATTTTGAGTGATCACGCCAGTGAATGGTAAAATAGGTCCCTAAATGATTTGGTCCTACCAGAAGACTTGCATGCAAATGAAAATTTTTTAATTAAATTAAGCATTTAGCAGGCGCTTTTATCCAGAGACTTTTTTTTTTTTTTTTTTTTTTTTTTTTTTTTTTTTGAACTTATGTCTGTATCATTTCGGCGAGGTTTAAACGTGCGCGGTAAGGCGAATGTAACAATAATAATAATAATAATAATGCATTTTATTTGTAGGAACAAACGCCAAAAGCAATACAATAATTCATTAAAGACAGACAGTCTTGAATAAATGTGACTTAATCAACAAAAATCGCCCAACATAGGTGCATGCAGAAGGAGTACATACCATAGCGTAGGGGCTTTATATGAAAAGGCTCTTACCCCCATGGTCTTTAGCTCACATTATGGCTGGTGAAGTGAAGAGTTAGTAGAGCGAAGAGAGCGTGATGGAATATCAGGACTGATGAGTTCACAAAAATACTCAGGTGCAGTCCCATGAAGTGCCTAGTATGTTAAGATAAGAATTTTAAAATCAATTCTCATGTTTACGGGAAGCCCGTGTGATTGTGAAAGAACCGGTGTAATGTGTTCGCGAGGAGAAGTACAAGCGTGCGGCAGAATTTGTATACTGAAGCTTGCTCAACGATTTAGCTGGAAGGCCTGAGAACGAGGCATTACAATAATCTAATCTAATGCCTTTGGCTTCGTGGTTAAAAAGTGGCATCATCATCCGACGGAACGGTGTATCTGTAGTCCAAATCTATGCGGAATCCACACCCCGGATCAGCGGGTGGCGGTAATGCACCTTTACGTTGGTTTGCCAAAACCTCCATAAAACACTACTAGGAGAAGACGGAACAAACTTTAGCCGCAAAACTGCTTTTAGATGCAACACTTTGAATGCAAACTGCCGTAAAAATCCAATGAAGAAAAAGAAGAACCTGTTTTTTAGCGTCTTCGCCTGGAAATGTATTAGTCTGCGCGCCGCTAGAGGAAGCGGCCTCAAACTGCCACTCGGCCGGAACGCCGTGGTGAAAGGCTGAACCGTGGTTGGATTCTTTCTGCTGCAATCCAGCGCTCGACGAGAGCTCGGTCTCGGGCGGCGCGATCGTGTATCGAGCAGGCAAGCTCGGAGTTGCACGGTCTATTGGCCACGATGTGTGGCTTGGCGAGGATAGCAGCTGTCGCGATGACGCTTAATGCTGCTCAACGGCCGTGTTTGGCTGGGTAGAAATGATCTCGGGTCCGGCAAAAGCAGCAGGTCTTATAAATCCCCTGTGTAGCACTCTTCGTTGGTACGAAAATTGGGTCTGTGATAAGGTGACTGACGAGGCGAACCAGCATGCTGATAAACCGTCAATGGATAGAGGTAAGTCAGCGATATTTATACTGTGGGATTGATTACTTGATTGTGGTCCACCTGTGATGATTAGGCTAAGTATCTGACGCGCTCCTCCCGAATCTTCATAGATAATTACATTTATGTTCGGCAGTTTGAACTAAACCACCATTGACAAAGCTATTGTGTTTGGTTTATGTTTGGAAGGCTGTTTCACAGAGCACACTCTTGAAGGGTTGCCATGTCCACTTATTATAAGCAACACTTATTAAACATCTTTAGGCTTGTTATTTGGTCTCAATCCAGTTTATGGAAGTGCAGGTCACTTATATGTTATTACATGGTTTGAGTTTAACATTAACGTGTTTGAGTTTATTAAGGTCTTGTTCTTGTTTGTGGTTTATTTTTCTAGTAAGATCTGGCAACGCTAAAGAATCTAAATATACCTTTTAATTTTCTTGCACCACACAAACAGAATAGACACAACTCTGATATGCTTAACAGTGCTGGGTAGATTACTTACAAATTTTACTCCCATTACTGATTCCAAATTACATGACAAAAATTGTAGTTCGTAGCGTAATCCATATATTATCATATAATCAGACTTTTAACATGACTTGTTTATCACATTGATTTAAATAAGATAATCTCATGAATATATAATACAAAGACAAAGAAAATATATTCCATTCATTGTTATTAACAACATGATGTGCATTAAACATTACGGGGCCGATCATACACCCAGTGCAAGGCGCGGCGCTAGTGTTTTTGCTAGTTTCAGCCGGACGCAGTTCTCATTTTCATGCCCTGCGCTGCGTTGTTTAAGTAGCAAATGCATTTTGTGCCCATTTGTGCGGACATGGGCGTGCTGGTCTAAAAAAGAGGTCTGCTATTTTGAGAAACTGAAAATAGATTGCGCCATAGACCAACTCAAAACTGGTCTAAAGTCTGGTGCAATGTTTTTTATTTGTAATTAAAAGAGCTGGTTAATAATATATTGTAATATTTACAATGTGCATACACTATGTTTATTACACACACAGGGAAAGCAGCACAGAAACATTTTTAAAAATGCAAAATTACATTCCGCCATGTAAATAGCGAACCCGCCATGGCGCGAGCACAACTGGCTTTTAAAAGGGATGGGAGATGAGACTCTGATTGGTTTATTGCATGTTATGCACAAAAAACACCCATCACTCATTAAGAGAATAGGGACAACCCATTTAGACCATGTTAAACTAGCATAAGTGGATTCAGACTGAGTGCACCTGTACCGTGTGCTTTAGACCATGCACTTAGATCATTAAAATAGGGCCCAACGTCAAAGATTTATTAATTATTATTACATTATTCATAATTTATTGCAATTATTATTATTCACATAATATGTAATCATGTAATCAATAGAAAGTAACTAGTCTGTTTATGAGTATTCTAAAATGCAATAGAATCTAATTACAAGTCCTTAGTTTATGGAATCTGTAATCCAGATTACATGTAATCAGTTACTACCCAGCACTGGTCATTAACAACTGGTTGTTCGGTTCGGTATCATACACATCCCGTAGAATCTCTGCAAATGCGGGTGTCACTCCCTGAGTTTTTTCAATTGTAAAAACTTCTTTCAGTGCAACTCTGTGAGTCTTTTTGGACATGATTTCAAGAACTTCATGATTTGTGGCATCATTTACCAAACCGTCTGAATTACACACCAAAGTTTGAGTATAAAACCTGTAGCACAGTGATGTTTGCCTCCATTAATAAACAGTTCTTGTAATATAACTCTTTAGCATAACTGTACAATGTTAATGCTTGCATGCAATGGTGGACCCAGGTGTGCATATATTGGCTCATCCAATCGGATTTTAAAGCAGTGTGTGTGTTAGAACGGAATTTGTTATTACAAATGCTAAACACTCATATTTCATCTGAGTACTTTGCAAAAATGAGAGTAGCAGAATAGAGGATCACGGATGAGTGCTCAGGTGCCCGTGATGCATTTCATGTAGTGTCGAAGCCAATGTGCCCAGGGCTGTAAGACTCTTGAGGGCATGCAGCCAAACAGATGGTTATGAGTTTAGTTAAGCTCTGATAATTCACTTACACTCTTCATTGGACACACATGCACAGACACACTCTTCATGTGGATGTTGGGTAACCTGGAAACCAGTTTTTATATAATATATTAGGTGCTGTATTTTAATATTAGTTTCATTTATATTACATACACTGTCATTCAAAGGTTTGGGGTCAGAAAGTTTTTGAAGGAAGTTTCTAATGATCCCCACGGCTGCATTTAATTGATCAGAAATGCATTAAAACAGCAATACTGTGAAATTATTACAATTTAAAATAACAGCTTTCTGAATGTATTTTAATATGCAATTTATTCTGGTGATGCAAAGCTGTATATAAAACATCATTACTTCAGTCTTCAGTGTCACATGATCCTTCAGAAATCATTCTAAAATGCTGATTTGATGCTTAAGAAACATTTTTTTATTACTATTAATGTTGAAAATATATATATATATGGCTGTATATATATATATATATGTATATATATATATATATATATATATATATATATAGTATATATATATATATATATATATATATATTATGTGTAGAAAACAAAGAAAAACAAAGACAATTTGTTATATGTTTAATTGTTTGATTTATGCTACATTTCCTATCAATTTTATTATTTTCATCATGAGAATAATACTTATTATTTAGGATACTTTAAATGTCTACTGTGCAGTTAGCTTTAGAAATACACACAGGTCTTTTAGAAAATGTGTTTGTTTTCAACGTTGAATTCATCAAGAAGCTCTAGTATATTGCTAATGGGGTAGTAAAATTAATTAATTATATTCATCATTATATTTTATGTAGTGCTGTCAAATGATTAATCACAAAATAAAAGTTTTTGTTTTATATATTTTTTTTCTTAAATATATACATGCATGTGTGTGTATTTACAAAAATACAAAAAAATAAATACACAGCACACACACAAAAATTATGTAAATAAAAAAAAACTTTTATTTGGATGAGATAAATCATGTGACAGCACTAATTATATCTAATCTTTATATATTCTATATGTTTGCATTTCAAGTAAATTGTTTATCTGTTATAATGATGTCTAGATATTTCTTGAAAACATTACTCTTCTTCCAGTGAGCCTTTATTTATTTTTGTAGTGCGGCTCTCTGGGTTTTAGATTCTCACATAAGATAGCTGCGATGTGAAACGGTGTGGAGGAGCAGCAATCTTCTTCGGGGGTCCCTGCAGTCCATCAATCCGCCATGAAGAATAACTGCACTCCCAGCCTTTGTCAGGCTCTCTATTTCAACACACCGTCACGACCACCACAGGGGCCATCAAGTCCTCATATATTTGTATCCTCGGTCTAACCCGCAGGTGTAGCAGAGGTGATCGTGTTGGTGGGAGGACGGCAGGCGATCGGTATGAACCAGCGCTCTCTGACGGCCGTCACCTGCTTCAATCCTCAGAACAGCAAATGGTATCCTCTAGCCAGCCTCCCGTTCTACGACCGGGAATTCTTCAGCGTCATCTCCGCCGGGGACAATATTTACCTGTCAGGTACGTCAGATTTTGGAGGGAAGGTCATTCATCAACAGAACAGACTCTGCGGTTGCATTGATGTGATGAAGGATCACCAATGCAGTTGCATTAATCTGCATCCACCGACCCATAATATCAAAAAATCTATTGGTCTCCATGCCAGATAAATGCAACAGATCCTTTATCAAGGTCACGTTTCCGTCCAGCTTATTTTGGTACTTTTTGAGGTCGTATTACAAGTGTTGCTCTCCGTGCTGCATCGGTAAACAGTTGTAAATTTATTCCCAGATTTTTCAGAGCATTTTCAACATTGACATTGTGCAATGTCAAGGCGTGACGGTGCGTGGTCTTGTTTCCAGGTGGTACGGAGTCAGGGGTGACAGTGGCAGATGTGTGGTGCTACATGTCTCTTCTGGACAACTGGAACCTGGTGTCCCGGATGACCGTCTCTCGCTGCAGGCACAACAGCTTGGTGTACGATGGGAAACTCTACACTATCGGAGGACTCGGGGTGGCTGGAAACCTGGAGCATGTGGAAAGGTAATTTGTCCTGCAGTTAACTAGCTCGGGGGAAAATGAATGCACAGATGCATTGTGATGGATTTTCAGATGATTCATATGGCACATTTACACTCGGAGCTGGAGGAGAATTGGCTATTCTTAGAAAACTAGCAGCGTTATTTTAGTGTTGGTACTTTGTTGTATACATTTTAAATTAGATTTTGAGTTTTCATTTTAATTTTAGCTCATTTTTAGTTTGTTTGTTGAAAAAAACAAATGAATGGGAAATGTTGCATAGGCAAATAGCTGAAAAAAGTACAATTATTTCATTTCAGTGAATCATTATATATATATAATACATATATTTTATTTCAAGTAATGAAAATGTTATTTTATGGTTTTAGTTTGCTAACAATAATAAACCTGTTTATTAAATATGTAGGGCCAAATTACTCAAAATTAAATTATTAAATAAATGTTGAAACATCTCCCGGATATTTTCTACTTGTATTAAAATTATGTCATAGTCAATGTTTTGATTGATAACTTCATCTTGCAAGAGTCAACAACAAATCTTTTAATGTACCATCCTTAGCCATAGCTGATGCGAAAAACATGAAAAAAGAGCCTAAATTAGAAAGACCAAAGAAATGGAGTTTGAAAGGCGATGCTGCCCACAACCACGACCCTGGAAGTGATATGGAGGCAGGAAATAAATAAATGAATGAATAAATACATAATTAAACATATAAATAAATGAATAAATAAATAAAAACATGAATAAATAAATACATATTTATATAATTATTTTTGCATTTATGAATTAATTTATGTATTTAATAATTTTTTTATGTATTTCACAATTTATTTATATATTTTAACATTTATTTAATTATATTAATTATTGTTATTGTTTTTATTATGAAGTTTTAGTTGTGTAATTAGTTTTAGTTATTTTGAGAAATGTTGGTTTGCCAACTAAATTAAAAATGTATATATATTTTCACCTTTTTTGTAAGCTTTCTATACAATACTAGTTACTATAAAATACTCCATGCAGTATTATATTTCGGTGATATTCTGTTGATATTATATATATATATATATATGTGTGTGTGTGTGTGTGTGTGTGTGTTTATAAAAGTTTTTGTAATTATGTTGTCTTTTTGTCTTTTGTATTAGTTTTTGTTTGGTTATGTTTTTGTTTGTTTGTTTATAGATTTGTATTGTTTTAGTTGGAGTTTTTAGTTATAGTTTTAGTTTTTAGTTTGTTGATTTAGTTTTAGCTGTTTTAATGTTTATATTTTATGATACTTATATTCATGTTTATTTTATTTCAAGTGATATATATTTAAATGTATTTAATAATAATAATAATTACAATCACAACAACAACCCTGGATGCTAGCAAGTAGTTGCAAGTTGCAAGCTTCCATACTTTGTAAAGATTGAAATGGATCAATATACCTGTGCAACTCTGTCTTTTTTGTTTGTTTGTTTATTTTGTTTCTATTTTGATGTAAGGAGAATTGCTTCTTAATTGCATTTTACCTTTATAAATGAAATCAAGTGAATCAGGAGGTACACACGATTACCATTCCCGCTTGTTAACCTCCCCAACATCAGATATCATCCATAATAAACACCACATTCAAGTCATCCTCAAAAATTAAAAGTCAACGTGGTTTGCGTTATAAGTGATTTAAGTAGATAAAAAGTATTTCTTTCTCTTTCTTTTTAAACACATGAAGCTTTGAAGTGTTAAATGACCATAATGAAGAGCAAAGGATTAACATGAGATGTTTAACTGATTTTTTATCTGTATGTTTTATCATTCTAGTGCTGTTACAGAGTCAATCCTCCTTATGAACCAGATAAATCATTCGTTTTTTTCTAGCAAGCTTTCGTGCTTTTCCTCATTAGCAGTACACAAAATGCGTTCAAAATCAATTGTGCTGTCAACATTATAATTACAGCTTATGATCAATATCAGTTAGCTTCCACAGTGAATCTTTAATTAACACTCGGAAAGTCTCGGTTTGAGAAAAGTTACTTTCTAATGATCCCTTCTTTATATTGTTATTTCTATATTTACATGGGCATTTATATTACTGAATTATTTGTGTGTGTGTGTGTGTGTATGTGTATATACTGTATATATATATGGTCAAAAAAGCTACAAGTTATTTTTTTTCTAGCTTTCTTGCTTTTCCAGATTATCATTACACATGAATGTGAACAAAATCAATTGCTCTGTCAACATTCATAATTACAGCTTATGATCAATATCAATTTGCTTCCACAATGATTCTTTAATTAACAAGTCCAGCCTGAAGGAAATGCAAAGTTTCCCTCTCGTAATTATGATTTCATAGAGCCATACGCATGCACTGAGCTCCTGAATACGATCCTTCTGACATGAGTTGAGCACAGCAAAACAAAGATGTGAAGCACTGCAGTATGGGAAATATATGTGCACAACAGTTTCATTTTTTGCTCATATCTCCTCATGTGAATGTGTTTAACCTCTTAAGAGTGAGATTGTGAAACGTCTGATGCTTCAATTGTGGGCGGCACGAGGGGGCAAGATTAAACAGGGCAATCAAAAAAACATTATGGCTGGTATTAAAGGAGCCCACCGCAGCTCATTACTGGTCTGAAAGGAGCTCAGGTGTCCCTATGAGTGCACAAGTCTGTCAAAACCAGCCTAGAATTTGATATTTCTCTTTAATGTCCATCATATTATGATGCAGCGACTTTCCCCGTGACACCTTTGCACTTAAAGCTGCGGTAGGTAACTTTTGACGCTGTAGCGGTTAATAAACAGAACTGCTTGCGTCTTGCGGAAGAACATCGTAGCCGGAACTACTTCTCTCTGTTTATGTCTATGAAGAATCACAAAGGTACTGGGTTACTCCGCCGCGGTATCCCCGAAGCAATCTAAAATAGTCCGAATATAAACACTTATTATAGGTGTACCCTAGTGATTCAGGACAAGCTAAAAACACGGTTTGGAAAATGGATTCATGGTGTACTCGCTTATTATGTTAATTTTTCTACATTTTGAACACAAACATAGTTACGGACCGCAGCTCTGATTGGCTGTTTTTTACCGGGAGCGGATGACTTTCTGCAAATGGTCATAGGACCACTGGGAGGAGCCAGAGGAGCTTGATTTTTTTCCCACAGATTATCTGTCTCATATTCTACTGTCAGGACATGATGACAGGTTTAATAAATATGTAAAAAATATTTTTTTACAAAAGTTCCCTACTGCACCTTTAATAACCCAAAACTTCAGATGAAGGTTTCCTTCCCTTCCAGAAATGAGCTGCATATGATCATGTTATATGGATTAGTTTATGTATAAAGCCCTGAAGCGTGCCGGACGTGCATGCATGCATGTATGCTGAGTTTAGATGTTCAGCATCCTTCACCCAGTGCTTCAGTCTGTATGTGTTGCATGTGAAATCGATATCATAACTCAACTGCTCACCATTATATTCTCATTATTGTGAGTTTAGCTGAGCGAATGCATGCTGTACCTCAGCGCTCAGTAGCGCCACAGGGATAAACACTTACTATTGCAAGCATATAGTTTCAACAACCTCAACAGCTTGAATATTTGATTTGAGTTTGTATCCCGGTGTTTGTGGGTAGGTTTTGTTGTAGCGTGTGTACTGTACACGAGTGAATCCTAGGATTTGATCAGCATAGACGAATGAAACCTCTTCCCCCATCATGAAGTCATTTACAGTGTGACGGTGCTAAACTTACACTGAGATTATAGCTCAGCCCCTTGAGAAGGTATATGATTCAGCTTATTAGAAGTATTTGTTAAGACTGGCTAATAATATAGTTTCTGATTCTAACCATGTCCTGCATAATGAGCATTGCGTAGTTGTATAAGTAGGAGGTCTAATGTGTCTTGTTCTTGTGTGGATCAAGTGCGTGTTTTTGCTTAAAGGATGCTGATTGTTGTAAACACAGATACTGGGATGCAAGAAAAATGTCAGACTTGTCTGACAATAAGGTGCTACATCACATCACATAAATGATAATCGACTGTAATAATGATCAGCAACCAATTTCATTACTGATTAGTTGAATATTTGAACTGTGCATGAGGAATGTCCATCAGCGATAGCACTTTTAAAGTATTCAATATGTTAGGTACAGTAATTACATTCTGAAGGTTGCAGTTAATTATCACTATCTCTGTTAATCATCATTGCATAACAGATGCTGTCACTGATGGCAACTAACAGTAAAAAGTTTGAATTTATATATTTATATTTACTGTAGATTAATTTGAAATGTATGTATTAATATTTTAGTTATTTAGTATATATATAGTAATTTTATTTGATATTTAAACATATAATTATAAAAATAATGTTAAAATGTATACATTCATTGCGTTATTGTTAAGACTATATATTAATATTTTATATATTTAAATAGATCATATGGTTTTAATTAAAAAAGTTTTTATAAATTATTATTACTTTATATATAAATATAAAATCAAAGTTAACATTTTTAATTTATTAATGCTAAATATATAATTGAAGTTGGAATTTATAAATTAATATCATATTAATTTAAATGTATGTATTAATGTTAAATCATTTTAAATGTATTAATGATTTTAAATGTTAATATATAAATTCAAACTTGAATTGTGTGCAATTTGTGTGTTTATTAAATATAAATGAAATGTAAAATGTAAAAATTTGAATTAATGAATTCTTTATTATTAAAATGCTTTATTCATTGATATTGATAATTGTACTAATATTTTATTATAGAAATTATATTTATTTAAATGTGTATATATATATATATATATATATATATATATATATATGAATGATTTAATTTTAATTAATTATATTATATTAATATATAAAATGAAGACTTCAACTTTATGAGCTAGCATGTATATATTCTGTGGCCTGCATGACCCATCTCCAGTCTGGACACACCGTTGAACATTGCATTACTGAGACATATTTGTCAATATGCCATGTTTTAAGTTCATCTTAGATGAAAAATATAGCTTACAAAGTCTAGTTCCATCTTTCTTGCCCTCTTTCGATCTCTAACCCCTTGTTTGTGGCCCTCCATCTGTCTCATGGTACGTTTTCATGCGCTGAGCCATGAAATCATTTCTGCTCAGAAGCATGTCTTCAGTAAGGCCTCTCTGTTCTGCCACCCAGCATGAGCGCATGGGGCGGCTTCTGTCCCAGGGTCACGCTGCTGGCTGTGTTATTGCCATGAAACAGTGTTTAAGTTTCATTTCTGATTTAGTTTGTGTGCAGGCAAACTGTTAAGTGCAGTTGATTGCTATTCCAAAACAAATAAAAGAAATGACCCCCCCACCCCACCCCTAAACTCCATTTTGAGTTTAATGAGCTCATATAGATAATACAGCCAAATAGCTCTGGAATATTTGCTATAATTGCTGAGTTGATTCAGATAATGAGAGCAACAACACAGAGCATTAGAGCGGAGAACGGTGCAGAAAGCATGACCTCACACGCTCTGTGCTGCTGTTTCTAACACTATCCAAATCAAACTCGGCTTGATTTCCTGCTCGTTTGTGCAGCTGAGGCTTCGCATTATTACATGCTTTGTGTTGTTTAATATGCCCTTGTGGTTCTTTTTAATTAATGGAAATTAAAGGAAATCTCCTATAGATAAAGAACCATTCATATTAAAATAACACATGCAGAAATAACGAAATAAAAGATTGTAAGTAAGTATTTCAAGTTTGAATTGATGTGAAACTTTAGTTGCTCTAACTGCTCTCCATTTTTCTTTAGCCTTTTAGCCTTCACTAGCTCATTTAAATAGTCCTGAAGTGTGATAAATGAATTTTTAAAGTGCAATTATTTCGTGTAGGTCATTAAACTGCATTTATAATGATTATAAAATGATTAGCAAAACTGTGTAGAAGTTTTAAATGGAGTATGACTTGCCATACCACAGGATATGACAACTTTATAATGTACTGTACAGTAAGGCAGACAAACAATAATAATAATTATAATAATATTGTTATAAATGTATATATTTATATAAAAATACATATATATTTAGATTAATAAATAAATCTATATTTATGTATTTGTTTATATGCATATTATTTTGTGTGTGTGTGCCTGTAACTTGAATTATGCATGACTTTCAAATTATTAAATTAATGTTTGAATAAAATAATTGCTTGGAAATTAATAATTTTTTTAATTAATGCATTTTTTTACACTGTAAATAATGTAATGTTGCATTATACTTCCATGTATAATTATGCATCCTGAAAATATTAAATAAATGGAATTTAGAACTTGCTCCTAATGAATTGTTAATTTATTATTATTATTATTTGCTTTCTTTACCGGTAAAAATCTTTAAAAAAAATTAAAATATAAAGTTAAGATAAATGTACTTGGAAAAGCAACCCTGAAAATCAAAACATATCCATATTAGTTTGAACAGCCTGAATTGAATGTGTCTTCCTGCACTGGCAGATTTAACGATACTTTAAAGTCTTCGTATTGTATTCTGCGTACTGTTTTGTAATGCACATTTCATTTGGTTAAAGCATATGAGGCAGTTAACTGCAAAATAAAAACAGGAGTTTTTGCAGTGTGTGCATACAGTAGTGCACGTAGTAAAATGTACTTTGTTGTTCAGTTGAGGAAGACGCTTCACTGGTAGCTCTGAGATGTGAGACCCCCGAGGGTCCATTCACTTCCAGTCTGCCCCGACCGATGCTCAGCGTCCCTCCACAGAAATGCTTTGACAGTAATCCTGTTCCTATTGTCCTGTAACCTGAAGAAAGTGTCAGGCCCTTCAGTGCACCCTACTGAGCTCACACTCACAGTCTAAGCTTAGAAACACACACACATGGATGCACACTGGACTTTGGGCACATTTTGAACCCTTTTAGTATCGCAATTTAAACTTAATGAAAGTGGGAAGTAGTGCATTTTTCAATTAGTGGTTGTAGTTTTGCTTTTAGTTAAAATTAATATGCCTTTTTTATTTATTTTTTACATTTTTGTATTATTATATAAACTAAAAACAAAATATTGTTAACTAAATTAAAGTTAAAGAAACTAAAACCGTAATAAACTTACTAAAAGCCACACACACACATATTTATAAAGAATTTTGCAGTTTAATTTTGCAATTAATTTTTCACGTAGAGCCAGTTAGGTTTGGACAGATATTTTCCCTTAATTAGTGAATCATCGTTTAAAAACTGCATTTTGTATTATCTTTGTGTTATATTAAAATTAGTTTAATGATCCGAATCTTTTAAGTGTGACAAATATGCAAGTTTTAGTAAAATGTCAGTATCATATACTATACTAGTATATAGTTTATATATTTTTAACTTGTTATAGTTGAGCTTTTAGTTTTTAGTTTGTGTTATTTTAGTACCTTAGATTAAACAATGTGCATGTGTGTGTGTGTGTGTGTGTGTGCGCATATATTTTCTTCTAGTAGCTGCTCATTTATTATCAGTGTGTGTGTGTGTGTGTGTGTGAGGGGCATGTTCTGCGGCGGGACCGCGGGTGCTTGGCCTGTAGCGTGGGCTGCGTTCCCTCACCCCCCGCTGTGATAATCCAGCACACGGTGAGATTAAGAATCTTCAGAGCGCCGTCACCCGCTGCGCCCGCTCCCCTTCCTCCAGCTCGCTCTGTCCCGTCCCCTGCCTCTCGTTCCTTCTGCTGGTGTAGAAAATGAGTATGAAGAGGAGCCAAAACCTCCCTAAACCCCTTCTCTAATTACAAACCTCTCCGTTCCCGTTCTCCCGGCTCCATACGCGTGACCGCGGGCAGCCTTCGATCGCCAACCTCCTGGAGCGATGCGCTCTGCGGGGCAGCTCGCTCCCTCCGACTCAGTTCGCTGAGCTCGTGGCCAGAAAAAGCTTCTTCCATCATCTCAGAAAGGGGCATGTTTAGTCCTGGTGGGCATCTAATGAGAGGATTCTGGGCCTCTCGTGGAATATGCTTTCCTTGCAGCCCAAACGAGGGACTTGTAAGTTTCTCGAGGCATTGAATTACAGTTCAGTTACATTGAAAAACATTTTTGTGAATCATAATGCAGCTGATATCATCATTGCATATTGTCATTCTGTAGCTGATTCTGAATTAAGTTGGAGGCTTGTTTAAATCATGGCACTGACAACAGCAAAAACATTGAATCTGTTTGTTGACTTTGTGTTCAAAGTTTCTTTGCCCGCAGATAAAAAGCAGCAGATATTGCACATAAACTCAGAACATACAGTTGTGCTGGAGAAATTTGTTGGCGAAGAACTTTGTGGTGCTTGTGAAACTCTTTTAATAAGACACGATTCCATCAACCTCACAAAATTTGATCTAAGCAGAACTGCCAGTTCACATCTAAACAAACCGAGTTGCTCACGTTAAACTTACATCAGTTCACAGTTCACACTGGAGACAGAAAGACCAAACCCTTGAGTCTGACAGCGGAGCATATTCTAATATTTGGCCATGCATGAGGTTACTGGGAACTTTTAGCTTTCACCCCAGTAAAATTGCGAGGTTTACTTGATGAAAAAGGCCCTGAATATTCAGTGAGCCCGGATCAGTCATGTGTGCTGTGACGGCGATATATTTGGGCTGCACCCGAGGAGGATATAAGGTTGGTGGAAGTAATGGATGTCTGAGCGAGACTGTGTACCATCACCAGATAAATGACTGGCTGATGGTTTTGGAGATTTCCAGGTTGCACCGGCAGGCAACTCATTTCTCTTGTTCCTTCCTGCTTTCCCTCTGCCCCTCCAGCGGAGGAAAGCAGAGGGTTTGCTGACGGAAGATACGGCTCATGCTGGAGAAACAGGATGATGAACGGAGCCACGGGAAAGATTAGGAATATCCACCGTTTCCTCCGGGAGATATGCGGCTTGTGATGTCACAAAATATTATCTGCACTGTTTTTATAAGTAAATTAATAGTTTGTGTGATGTATTTATATGGCGATCAGGTTTGTAGTATAGGTTTGGCTCATTTACATGAAATAATATATATATATATATATATATATATATATATTTTTTTTTTTTTTTTAAGTAAAAAAAATGCATCTTTGATTCAGCAAGGATGCAATAAATCATTTAATTGGAGTAAGGATGCTGAAAATTCAGCTTAAGTTTTTAAACCTTCAAATAGAAAATAGTTATTTCAACTGTAATAATATTTCACAGTATTACTGTTTATTTACTGTATGCTTGATCAAGTAAATGCAGCCTTGTTGAGCATAAGAGATGTCTTTCAAAAAAATGAACTTTTGACCACGATCTGATAAACATTCGAGCATGTGATGGTTCGATGGATGACAGTAATGTTTCCAAAAGAGAAGTTGTGTCACAGATAAAAGTGAAATAATGTGCAGCTGAGTCTTTCTTTAGAGAAGACCACAGACAGCAGTGAAAGTCACGGGCTGTTCTTTTGTCGTTGTCTGTGGATCCTGTGCGACTCGACCAGCAGCACTCAGGTGTATGGTAAGCACCGCTTCATTCAGGACATAATGAAAAGGGAAGCGCGGGCGGGTAATGAAGTCTTGGGCGAGCTTCTGTGGCTGAGACTGCTCTCGCCGTGAGCTTTGGTAATTGGCGCCTGACCTACTCCGCCGTCGAGTTGTAATGTCACAATTTGTGTGTGATGCACAAATCCAATTAAGTCGGAGTGCTGTGCGGAGTTCTCCTGATGGAGGCTCAAGGTGCCCTCTGCAGCGATACTGTGTGTGCAGACGCCACTGGAAGCCTGGAAGAGCCACATCACAAATTGGTGAGATCAGAGAGATTATTAGACATGTCTGTGTGGGCTGATCGCGCCGGCCCTTTAAGAGCAGATTAAATGAAGTTAACAGATGAAATGAACATCTCGTGTGTACTGCAAACAGAACTAAAAAGCAGGTTTTTATCCACCCGGACGCAATATAGTGTGTAAAAGATGTTAAGATAGGAGGAAGAAGTAGACAGTGGATTGTACACCAATGTTTTTACACCAAGGCTTAAAAAGATAATGATGCACTTAATTAAGGCAAGTGCAAATGGAACACTAGTCAGCAAAATCACGGGAAAATCACTGTAACTCACCAGGAACTAAAAGATAGTAAATAGAATTTTAGTCTGTAAAATAGCATTTTTTAAAGCACATATTGTGTGCGTGCTGAATTTAATTACATTTAATTAAATTAGAGTTTTACTCCATCTATCAACTATGTTAGGTCCTTGAGTTTTTTTTTTTTTTTTTTTTACATCTATTTGTCTTTCAAAGAAACATTACTATGTCTAGACAGGAGGGATATCTTGATTTATAAAATAAATATTCTATTCTATTTTTATTTAATTGTATTTTATTTAGTTTGAGTGAATAGACGAGTTAACATTATTATGTTCAGACAGTAATATGTTGATTTATAAAAGATATTTATTTTATTTTGGTGATGAGTTAAGATTACCATGTCCATTAATATGTTGATTTAAAAATAGTTTATATTTGATTTGTGAGTGAAAAGGTGTCTTTTATTTACAATAAATTGAAAAAAATAAATAATCAGTTTGTGTGTTGAGTAAATATGAATGATTTAACAATAGATAAACATGGGTGTAAATATGTTTGTTATTTTGCATCAGATTTTTGATACAAGCAACTTTACCTTTCTTTGAGAAATAAGCACAAGCTTCAGCTCTAATGCTTATTTCAGTTTTCATTCTGTCTCTCTAGTTAAAAGGCCATTAAATCACTAATGGCCAAAGCATGAAATGTCCATAGTTGCATTACAGGAGTTGTTCTGTTATTTTCTGGCCCATGATCATGTTTATGTTTTCTTCTGTAAAGCAGTTAGTTCTAATTTGATTCTGAAGGTTATTTGCTTCTCTAAGTGAATGCAGTGTGACACTGTAAGAAGAAGAAGTAGTATGCATAGACTACTTTTGTCAGAAGTTTTATTTTGCTTTTTTAAGTTTGATATTTAAAACTGAACTTTGATGAATAATTAAAAAGTGTATAAATAAATTAAATAATGAACCAGACTAAGTGACATATCACCTTTTGAGTCTGTTAATTTATTGATATGACACAGATTTCTGTCAATATTCTTGACCAAAGTGTAGAAGCTCTAAAGAATTAATTTGAAGACAGTGATGAAGCTATTATCAGCACAGCAGATAACACACACCATAATTAAGATGTTCAGAGACGCTGTGTGCTCAGCTTGATATCCTTTGCATTTTTTAATTCATTTGCTTTTTGCACTTTGGTTTTAGTTTTATGGACAGTTTTCCATTTACCTTTTTTCAGTTTCTCTTAGGGGTGGGAATTCTTAGGCATTTCTAGATTAGATCTGATTCCAGAAGCCATGATCATACTCCAAAATGATTCTTTGACATTCTTATTTTAATTATTCAGTTGTGCATATATATTTATGTATATTTAAGGTCTGGTTTTAAATTGAAAGAAGAGGAAAATTGGAAGAAGAGAAATATGTTAAATATTCTCATATATATATATATATATATATATATATATATATATATATATATATATATATACACACAGGTGTATCTCAATAAATTAGAATGTCGTGGAGAAGTTAATTTATTTCAGTAATTCAACTCAAATATATGTATTAAATTAATCCAATGCACACAGACTGAAGTAGTTCAAGTCTTTGGTTCTTTTGATTGTGATGATTGTGGCTCACATTTAACAAACCCAACAAATTAGAATATGGTGACATGCCAATCAGTTAATTAATTCAAAACATCTGCAAAGGTTTCCTGAGCCTTCAAAATTGTCTCTCAGTTTGGTTCACTAGGCTACACAATCATGGGGAAGGCTGCTGACCTGACAGTTGTCCACAAGACAATCATTGACACCCTGCATGAGGAGGGTAAAGCCACAAACATTCATTGCCAAAGAGGCTGGCTGTTCACAGAGTGCTGTATCAAAGCATGTTAACAGTTGAGAGGAAAGAAAGTTGAGAGGAAAGAAAAAGTGTAGAAGAAAATATGCACAACCAACCAAGATAACCGCAGCCTTATGAGGATTGTCAAGCAAAATTGATTCAAGAATTTGAGTGAACTTCACAAGAAATGAACTGAGGCTGGGGTCAAGGCATCAAGGGCCACAACACCCAAATTTGTCAAGGAATGTGTATTTCATTTGGAAACCAAGGTCCTAGAGTCTGGAGGAAGGATGGAGAAGCTCATAGCCCAATTTTCCAGCAGGATTTGGAACCTGCCCACACTGCCAAAAGCACAAAAAGTCGGTTAAATGACCATGATGTTGGTGTGCTTGACTGGCCAGCAAACTCACCAGACCTGGACCCCAGAGAGAATCTATGGAGTATTGTCAAGAGGAAAATGAGAAACAAGAGACCAAACAAGGCAGATGAGCTGAAGGCCACTGTCAAAGAAACCTGGGCTTCTAGACCACCTCAGCAGATCCACAAACTGATCACCTCCATGCCACGCTGAACTGAGACAGTAATTAAAGCAAAAGGAGTCCCTACCAAGTATTGAGTACATGCACAGTAAATCAACATACAGTACTTTCCAGAAGGCAAACAATTCACACACACACACACACAAAAAATATTTTGTTCAATGTTTTGTTTACAGTTAAAAGAACCAAAGACTTAAACTACTTCAGTCCATGTGAATAGAATTTATTTAATACACAAGTTTCACAATTTGAGTTGAATTACTGAAATATCTTTTCAACAACATTAATTTATTGAGATGCACCTGTATATATAAATGAAGAAATGACAAGTAACAGTGAATTAAATTAAAACAGAATTTTGAGGTAGAAAGACCTAAATATCATTTAATTGTAAAAACAAAACACCTTAATTTATATTTTTACATTGTTGGGATTGCAGTTTTTGTCTTTATTTCATAACATGTCTTATTATTTATATAATTGTTTTTTATCAGAACAGCTTTCACATTGAGAGTGACATTTTAAACTGGACATTGATAATCTACAATACAACTGCACATTTAGCAAGAGACTCATCTGGCGTTCATCTGTAGTTCCTCAAGACTGCTGTAAAAGGATCTTTATCTATAGACTGTCCAACCGGATGACCTTTATAAAGACCCGAGGAAGCAAAGGTCACCTCTTTTCTGAAGAGAATTGGTGAGTTGTATTTATTGTTGCAGGAGCAGGACTAGGATGCCGCTGTCATCCCATACAATTAACCTCTGATCCTGGTGACAGGTTCGGCGTTTGTAGCCGGACGAACGCAGAGGAGCCTGTCACAGGGCTTTCCCCAGCCATTCTCTGGCGAAACTAAAGCCAAGCGTGTTCAGACAGTGCTGTGAGCGATATTCACGCTGAGATTGTTTGGTCACTGCAGCCCAACGCATCCATCCACACGGCAGACATTCACTGCTTAACGCGTTTGCTGTGCTGATTACTTCACAATAAATAATACAGAAGTTTAATTGCAGTGTGAGGAAGCTGAAGTCTTCCGTGATGTCTCTGTGAGGGGCCGTAACCTCAATTACAAACCGCTTCAGCGTGCGTGAAACAAGATTCAGACTGCAAATTAAGTCCATCAAATGCTGTTTATTTATTGTGACGGGCCACAAAGGGCAAGAGAATGTCTTTTTCTGCCATCAAAATGCTTCTTTTCAAAAAACACACATCTGTTTTAATGAATTTAGCTCTCAGAATAGAACTACGCTTGTTCTCCTGCAGCCAGGATTGGCATTGTACACAACAGGGGCTTGTTGTTCATTTAAAGGAACAAAAACTTTATTTAAAACATTTTTGTGAGCTGAAATTGTTTAAAGCAAAGTAATTGTAGGGCTAAAATTAATAACACATGGTAAAATACAAGTGAACTAAAAAGTAATTAAAACTGGTATGAAACTAGACAATATAATATTAAATTTATTATTTAATAATCCACATAAGAACAAAAAACAAGTTATTTATATTCACTGCTGATTTGAAAAAACAAATTCAAGCTGTTTCAATTATTATTTAGATACTAGTTCCACAGAAATTTTACGTTCAGTCAATTTCTGTCTTTAAAGTGTTGCCTGAATTGTTAATTTTAGTTGTCTAAACCTTTACTGAAATTGTTTATTGTGCATCTAACCCTAACAAAAAATGTTTTTTAATTGGTCAGACATTAAGAAAACTACAGCAAATTAGGTAAATTACAATTTAACGATTATGTTAACTAAGATTTATTATTTGGGAATCATAAGAAATTGTTGTGGAACTAGTTATTATATTTTATACTGAGTTTAAGAAAATGTGTTCCTGTAGCTCAAGTGGTAGAGCATTGCGCATTACCTGACCGTGAACTTGACAAGATGGCACTGCTGTTTCTCCCGCAAAGTCTCTCATGTATATACAGTATTGTTCAAAATAATAGCAGTACAATGTGACTAACCAGAATAATCAAGGTTTTTAGTATATTTTTTATTGCTACGTGGCAAACAAGTTACCAGTAGGTTCAGTAGATTGTCAGAAAACAAACAAGACCCAGCATTCATGATATGCACGCTCTTAAGGCTGTGCAATTGGGCAATTAGTTGAAAGGGGTGTGTTCAAAAAAATAGCAGTGTCTACCTTTGACTGTACAAACTCAAAACTATTTTGTACAAAAAAAAATTTTTCTGGGATTTAGCAATCCTGTGAATCACTAAACTAATATTTAGTTGTATGACCACAGTTTTTAAAAACTGCTTGACATCTGTGTGGCATGGAGTCAACCAACTTGTGGCACCTCTCAGCTGTTATTCCACTCCATGATTCTTTAACAACATTCCACAATTCATTCACATTTCTTGGTTTTGCTTCAGAAACAGCATTTTTGATATCACCCCACAAGTTCTCAATTGGATTAAGGTCTGGAGATTGGGCTGGCCACTCCATAACATTAATTTTGTTGGTTTGGAACCAAGACTTTGCCCGTTTACTAGTGTGTTTTGGGTCATTGTCTTGTTGAAACAACCATTTCAAGGGCATGTCCTCTTCAGCATAGGGCAACATGACCTCTTCAAGTATTTTAACATATGCAAACTGATCCATGATCCCTGGTATGCGATAAATAGGCCCAACACCATAGTAGGAGAAACATGCCCATATCATGATGCTTGCACCTCCATGCTTCACTGTCTTCACTGTGTACTGTGGCTTGAATTCAGAGTTTGGGGGTCGTCTCACAAACTGCCTGTGGCCCTTGGACCCAAAAAGAACAATTTTACTCTCATCAGTCCACAAAATGTTCCTCCATTTCTCTTTAGGCCAGTTGATGTGTTCTTTGGCAAATTGTAACCTCTTCTGCACATGCCTTTTTTTTAACAGAGGGACTTTGCGGGGGATTCTTGAAAATAGATTAGCTTCACCCAGACGTCTTCTAACTGTCACAGTACTTACAGGTAACTCCAGACTGTCTTTGATCATCCTGGAGGTGATCATTGGCTGAGCCTTTGCCATTCTGGTTATTCTTCTATCCATTTTGATGGTTGTCTTCCGTTTTCTTCCACGTCTCTCTGGTTTTGCTCTCCATTTTAAGGCATTGGAGATCATTTTAGCTGAACAGCCTATCATTTTTTGCACCTCTTTATAGGTTTTCCCCTCTCTAATCAACTTTTTAATCAAAGTACGCTGTTCTTCTGAACAATGTCTTGAACGACCCATTTTCCTCAGCTTTCAAATGCATGTTCAACAAGTGTTGGCTTCATCCTTAAATAGGGGCCACCTGATTCACACCTGTTTCTTCACAAAATTGATGACCTCAGTGATTGAATGCCACACTGCTATTTTTTTGAACACACCCCTTTCAACTAATTCAACTAATTGCCCAATGTCACAGCCTTAAGAGCGTGCATATCATGAATGCTGGGTCTCATTTGTTTTCTGAGAATCTACTGAACCTACTGGTAACTTGTTTGCCACGTAGCAATAAAAAAATATACGAAAAACCTTGATTATTCTGGTTAGTCACATTGTACTGCTATTATTTTGAACAATACTGTATTCATATATATATCATATATTCATATATTTGTGTAGACTTCATATAATATGTCTTCTCAACTAAGTCCAAGCAATAAAATGTGTTGAATTGTACATCCATATATGTGGATTAAAGCTCTAAGCCTCGAGAGACTGTGTTACAGTGATTTTACCCCAGAAAAGAGTGTAATTAGGCATGACGTGAAGCTGAAAACCTTCTTAACTGCTGTAAAATCATTAGAATGGCCTCTTGGGGCTCCTTTCTTTTATAAAGCGGCAAAAGCAGTAAAATGAAAGATAGTCATAATTATGAGTTAAATGCATTCATTGCTAGATGTTTGCATTTCCTCAAAGTTATGTGAACTGTGTTTATGCGGTGTGTTTGCCAAGTGTTGCTATGCAGATTCCAGAGTGGTATTATTGAGATTAGTGAATGTTATTATTAAGAACTAAATCTAAAACTAATCAAATGTTTTTCTTATTGAAATAAAACTAAAAAATTTTTTTTTAAATAAAATGAGAAATGTTGTCTTGACCACTAACTGAAATTTTAAAGTACTAAAATCACTAAAACAAGAAATATTAACTGAAATAAAGTAACAGATAATACTGAATTTAAGTTAGTAACGTAATAAAACTAAAACACACACACACAATGACCAAAACATAGATAAATAATATAAAAAAAGATTAATACAATTATTGAAGTAAAATGAGTTTACGTTGGCACTAAAAATACTGAAACTAAAACTGAAGTTAAAAACAAATACATATTTAAAATAAATTATATTTTAAAATGGTAAGAAGTAGCATATACTAAAAAATTATAAAATTACACTGATTTTATTTTAATTTAGTGTTACATTGACTTAAACTAAAACTGAAAGGAAAATAAAACTAAATAGGAAAAAAGAAAGATTAAGAAAAATGACAAAAGCACGTACCAAAAATACTAAAACTGAAGTAAAAAAATAAAAATAATACAAAAATTGAATGAAAATGTGAAATTAATAGAAATGCTTATTAAAACTAAATTCATAAATCAAATTATTGAAACTAAATCAAATCTAAATAGAAATATATAATATATAAAAATAAAATTGTAAAATTGTAATAAATCTAATAATAGTATATAATAAAGCACCACAGATCTTGGGGTGTTCTGCAGGTGTTCTGTGTGGTTACAACGATGTTTAGCTTGGCAAACACAATCACAGTAAACAGAATAATCAGCTCCATCATCTTGGTGCAAGTTGCAGGTGTGTGTAGGAAACGTCCAGCGCTGGAGAGTTTTATGATTTTAAATAAAGCACAGATCATTTGCTTAATGCTGTAGAAATTCCTCAAATAATGAGAGACCACGGACTCCCAAGACGTATCGATTCCAGCCGAGCGTGTTTACGCCGCTGGCTCGGCAAGCGCAGCGAACTTGACCCTTGACCGCTATGACATCGCGTAGATATACCTGAGAGGAACGGCAGATAAACCGTTCTTCAAGGACGGGAGGAACGATAAGGACAGACAGGAGCTCAGAAGTGCCATCCTCTGGCTTTATCAGAGCAAACGTGAGGAGATTTTCTATTCATGTGTCCTAACAGCCCTCACCACCTCCCGCTCCGGCTGATCTGATTGGCTCCCTGCAGACACAGGTTACCAAAGCAGCCAATCAGAGACTCTCAGGTGATTAAACAGAGAGTGAATTGTGAGGCGGGTGAATGTGGGTCACAGTACAGTAGCTCTGATAATTACAGGAGCGCTGATGAGATCATCATAGAGGACAGATCTGGATAACATCCATTATTATCTGCTCTCTATGTCACTCTCATTTCATTCCCTTCTCAGTCGCTTCTAGAAAGGTCAGTTTCTGAAACTCACTTGGACTATATTGGAACAATATACACTTATGTTCAAACATTTGGGGTGGGCAGGTTTTTTTCTTCTTCTTTAAGGAAATTGTAAAAAAATTTCAGCGAGGATTCATTGAAAAATAGTAACCGTAAATGCAACTAATTGCAATTTTAAAATAACATTACTAATTAATACAAAAATGTATCTGAAATATGACACTTGTTTAAAAAAAATGTTGAGCCTCTACAACGGCTACAAAAAAGTAGTTTGTAGTGTCGAAACAGCAGAGACGGCGATCTTATTCAAGTGTGCACTTAAAAATTAGAACTTATCAAAGATAAACTCAGCTAGTCGAGTCACTTGCCATTACATTTAGCATTTTTGCATTATGTGATGCTGCGGCGTCTCACTCGATTTGTGCGAGCTGTTGCTAATGTATTTGCAGCCCGAGGCTTCTCATCCTGCCTGCTATATTCCTTTTCTCATCATCTTTATACCTCTGCTGATGTGGTCTGCAGTGAATTGAAATATTGGCAAAGCTGTTCATGCATTTATCTTACAGAAAGTATCTGTGGTTAGTAATCAGTTCCGTTCGCTTCATAATTGTGTTTCGTGTCCTCACGTGTTTGATTCATTAAATAGTTAATCAATAGGCGCAGGAGCCAAAGCATTTTGCCGATCTTGAGGCGTTCTCTGGCGTTCCCTCAAACTGATTCAGCCTTTCGCGTGATCTTTTGGGGGACGTTGGGCTGTCAGGAGACAGATGCTGGTGGAATGGTCTCAGTCGTCATTCAGAGCAATTAGGAACGACTGATCCTGAGAAGAATGGCGCAGAACGGTGAACACACGGCCCTCAGCAGCACTCAGGCTCTTTTTTACTTTTTCAGTTCAAATTACATTGGAATTGAGGGAGCAAACTGGATGCAGAATTACATTTGAATTAAATGAGAATTCAAAAACTCATTTTGAAATAGAAATGTAGTTCTAATATTGATTTGACAGCCTTGTTTGGAAATTTTGGACAAATGCAAAATGGCAAATGTGTGATGGAGGGTTATATGGATAGATAGACTTTAATTTCCATTTATGCAATTTATGTACAGTATTTCTTTATTTTTAATAAATTAATTTTTATTAAAATATTTATGTTTAAATATATTAAACTAAAGATTTTTTACATTCTTGGTTAAAGAAATATATAAGACATGCCATGTATTTAGTCCAAATTATTTAATCATTTTAATATTTGTTATTTTTTATTAATTCACTGTTATTTATATATTTCATAATATTTTTATGAAATTTGATGAATGAAATGGCACATATTTAGTCTGTTTATTTAATCATTTTTAATTAATTCACTTTTGTTTATATTTCATCATAATGCATTTTTTAAGAATTAAATGCCACCTTTTTGGTCTTTTATATTTAATAATTTTCTAATAGTTTTTAATAAAAATAACTTTACTACATTACATTAACAAAATGTTAAAATGTTTAATACTTGATCTTAAATCTTATATATATATATATGAATCTCTTTTAATAGCTCCAGTTCAGATTTCCATTAAATTTCATGCAAGATGTGACCAATTAACAAATCCACATAGTTAATCAAAATCGATCCTTCTTCAGTTGTGAATTGTGTCCAGCTCTGCTGATTTCTTGCTGTTACAGTTATATAGCGTTGGTTTTTCACAATAAAGCACTGCGTCTTCATTAGGACACATTGCGAGAAGTATCTGTTGCAGTTAGAACCGTACAGACAGCAGCAATGCTAATAAAAGTATGTGTTTCTTTAGGTACGACACCATCACCAATCAATGGGAGACGGTGACTCCTCTGCCCAAACCGGTTCACTCGGCGGCTGCCACTGTGTGCGGAGGAAAGATCTACGTGTTCGGCGGTGTGAACGAAGCTGGACGCTCTGCTGGGGTTTTACAGTCTTACGTCCCTCAGACCAACACCTGGAGCTTTATAGAGTCCCCCATGATCGGTAGGTACTTCGTTTCAACACCAGTTTGTTAATGGAAAATAAAAAATGTTCATTTGTGCATGTAAATCTTTGCGCAAAGACGATTTAAAAACATGTATTTGTCAGCATGGCACCAGGAGGTGTTTGAGTGTTTGTGGTCGGCCGTGGTGAAAGGCTTTTATGGGGCTGTTTGCTTTGCTCAGGGGCTCAATCGTAGCAGAAGAACAGCAGGACTGATACGGCAGATTGGGACTCACCATCTTTACTTGCAGTAGGAGGTTTTCAGGCTTCAATTAGCTCAGTGATTGCTGTGCTATGGCATCATAAAAGCCATTTCATAAACTAAATTAACTTGGTAATTAAATTAAGTTGCATTCAGTACATAAAACTAGATAAACATGAAAAATAATCATGCAAGTCCACATGATCATCTTTACTTGTTGTAATAATTGTTCAAACACTTGAGTATATTTCCATGTTTCCCTTTGTACAGAACAGTCTCGTTTAATCAACCTTCGAGCAGCTATTTATAGCTGAAGTTGTAAGTGTATGATTAGGTTAAAATCAACCGCGCTTTTTGAGAACCAGTAAAACTATTAACTAAAATTGCAGTATTAATCAGTAACGCTGTACATTAAGATACTATATGTTGACATTTAGTTGATAAAAATAAAAATGTATTGTGTTGAAATATTTAATATATTAATTTTATATAAATATTTATATTTATTAATAATAAATGAAAAAAAAACTTTTATAACTGAACAAAATTATAAAACACAATACTTTTGTTTTTGCCCCAAGTGTTGAGTTTATCATTTCGTAAGTGTATATTAATAATTCATTGTATTCATTTATGGTGATATATTTTACATTATTTATATTAATTATTTTAAGATTTGAATGTCATATTTAAAATGTTATTATAAATTATTAATAGTAAATGCCATTTAAAAAAAACATTCATGATATCTTATGTTAAATGGTAATGGACAAAAACTTAATCTTAGCTCATGTTACTTCAAATATCAATATTATAATTGATATTTTAATTATAAAATTATAAAATAATTTTTAACATTTCAATTCAAATATAAAATTAAATATAAATAATTTAATGCAATGGATTTTTTATTTTTAAATAATATAAGATTGAAATAATACAAATAATGTAACATTAAACATTGTTATATTTAACTTTTCTTATCATATATTTATCTATCTTGTTAATGTTACTTCAAATACTAATGCATTTTTAACCTTCACGTATGAAACTGTATATCTGCATTACTATAATATTTATATCAATTATAATAATATAATTTACTGTTGCAATATTAGTTGACTATACAAGGATAAATTAAGGATAAATACGAGCATGGTATGATTTCGTGTCAGGAATAAGACTACCTCTATCCTGGCAGTGGTTAGTGTTTGGTTCTTTCTCACTGATTGACAAGCCTGTAAGTCTTCATTTCATTTTCATATAGCCCTTTTTTCACCCAGAATGAGAAACTGCCATTCTACCATTGCATATTTCTACGAGGTAATGGTCTTATGCTCAAGGCTTTTAACAGGTTCATTTCTTCAAGGTCCCATGTGATTGTGTTGTTTGAAGACCTGCGGTCAGTAGTAAACAACTACTGAGCAAACACTAGTTCAACCAGTGCCAAACAAGACAAGCTGTCAGTGAAGGTCAAACAGGCATAAGAGCCACTGGAAGGCACCCAAGCCACGTGGACAGTGGGGAATTGATTGCAAACAATTGCTTGTACAAATTATACAAGATTGCAGGGCGTCTTTAGAGTACAGGCACATTAAAAAGTGATTCAGGGGAGCCTCTGGAGAGTGTGATGAGTTATCACTGA